>NC_091540.1:66863888-67166296 GCF_042242935.1 Bactrocera oleae | reverse complement strand
ATAACAACAACAAGAGTAATTTGCACGAGCAGCTGGAGATTAATGTTGTAGATGACAGTGAGGATGTGGAAGCGATTGTCAGCGAGTGGGATGAGGTCTACAATGGTGTTGCGCCATTCGATGTGGCTGACGAACGCCGTTCGGTGCATGGTGAGCAAGCAAGTGCAATTAATGCAAAGTTAAAGTTTTTTACATTACACGTTAAAGCTGTAATATACTTCATAGGTGCATTTTTCAAAAGGTATAAACAGATGTTTTTCTTGATTTTGCTCGGCCAGTTTGCATGGCAGCGTATATATGCTTTAGTGGTCTGATCTAAACAATATATTTGGAGATTGTTGCTTTGGACAATAATCTTTATTATATTTCACGGAGATACATTATTAAATAAAAAAATGTTCCTTACAAGGACTTGAGTTTGATCGTTCAATTTGTATGGCTAATGAGCAGCTTCTTGGGGAGTAAGGGAAGTGTGCACAATTTCGGAACGTTAACGCAAAAACCGAGGGAGTAGATCGCGTATATACAGACAAACTAACGGAGAAAGCTAACCCTCTTCAGGCTATAAAAATACACAGTGCATAAATAACGATTTACGAAAGCTTGTAATTTCTTAAAAAAAATTTAAAAGTTAATTATTTCAGCTTAATTAATACTATTACGATATGTCCATATCTGAATAGGATTTCTCTATTATATATATGTAGTCACTCTGGAAAACCAAATAATAACCTCTAACCTCTGTTAGAACATCATTCCTTGCTGTATAAAGTATACTATGGGTTTAGTCCCGAAAACATTTTGGAATCCCGAAGTTTTTTTTTTCTAAATCTCCAAGTGTTCAGATTCAAAGGAAGTCAAAATTCAATGTTATGTTGTATAAATATACATTTTAAGGACTATTAAGGTGATCGAAAAGGTTTTTTGAATTTTCGTAATATTTACAAGTATGTATACGTCTTATGATTGGGCCTGTATGAAGTAAAACATTTTTTATATCAGTTTTTCAAGCCATTCACGTGGGCTTATTGATACCACTATAGCCGATTTTATAATTTCAAAATATTTCGTATTTCGTATAACATCGTATAATATCCTAGTATGAAATTTCGAATTTTTAAATAGCTTTGCTTTGAGATGCAAAAGTAAATGATAACGAAAAAACTATATTACATACATTTTAAAAAAATATTGCACATATTACCAAAAGGTTGTAATGATTCGTTCTCAATCTTAAAATTCCGAATTTTTGAATAAAAATGAAAAAAATGAATTTAAAGCAAAATCATTTTTTCTAATATTATAAATTTTTTAAAATCGTATTATATTGTATTTTTCAATGCTTTATCAATTTCTTAAGGTTTTGGCATACCTTTTTTAAAAATATGTACTACATACATATATCTACTTTTCGGGATTTCTCGATGTTTCGGGATTGCCTGTACTGATACTGAAATATTTGAGTATAGATTTTTTTCTAGAAGTACGGACGGGTCTTTCTACGTTTTTATCGAGACATATTTTTTTTGGTTTAAACCTTTCGGTATTGTCAGTTTTTTACTTCCCTATTACTTAACTCTTGTATAACGGAAGCATATTTGGTAAAAACGTACATGCTTTTGTTGTATTTTGTAGAATGTTCTCATATATATACTTATTTTTTTCCGATAGTTCTTCGCAAATGAAGTGCAGTTATTCGTTTAACGCATCGGAAAGTTTCGGTACTAAAACCTCGATTACGTCATCGTCATCTAAACGTTGTTAGAAAGAAAAGAGCTTTATCATTGTATGTGTAGAATGTACTATATTTTAAATAGTATGTTCGAATAATGTTTCCTCAAATCTTCTCAATTTTGAGCACTTAATTTTTTCTATAAACATTTTATCAATTGGGTTAACAAAAATTTATTTTGGCTTATTTTAGCAAAATTTTAAATTTCTAAAATATTATTTTTGCTGTACAGTGTTGTACAAACGAGATGCAACGAAAGCGGCCGAAGGTGAGTCGGGAGTGCTAAATGCACCAGCAAAGTATGAGTTCACAACGCTGAACGCAGTAATGACAGGTGCGGCCGATACAAAACGCATGATGACCCAACAAACAACTGAAATACCAACTGAAACAACAACAACAATATATGACACCAACAGCGGGGCAACAACTATGAATAACAGCGTCGAAATTAATGAGTACGAAAATGTGAAAAATAATGGAAATGAAAATGGCAAGCGACCAAAGGTTGTTGACAGAAAAATTATAGCAGCCACAACAACACCAACAACAATATTTGCAGCAGCACATGCAGAAAGTGCCACCAAAACGGTAGCAGCAGTCACACCACAAACTGGAGACCAGCAAAATTCTGCAGAAAACACAGCAGAGGGCGTGGGAGGTGCGCGCGAAACCCAGACGGACGCATGCGAACCACCGGTGGATGTGACAGCCGCGTTGCATCAGCAGTTAATTTATGAATTTGCAATTAAATATAAGCACATACCGCGTGTCACGTACTTCACCTGCCGCTGGTTGCGTGGCGCGCGCGGCCACGAGGGGACCGGCAACACTTTCGGCGAACAAATGACGTACTTAAATATGCAGACGCTGGCGATGTTGCAGCGTATGTATGGCACTAGCAAGGTAGTGGATAAAATGGGGTCAGATGCCGACGCAGCAATGGCGAGAAAAGCCAGCGCTGACAAGGTGGCAACACAGCGCAAAAGTGAGCCAGCAAATATACCGAGCACAACAACAGCGCACAGAGTAGCCTTATCTAAAGCTGTCGAAACAAATACACGAACAGCACGAAGCAACGGAAATACGCGCGGCAAACGTTCGCCCACTGCGGTGCTGTATAACGGAAATGTGACGCAGAGCGGAAAAGGAAACAACCGTGCCAGTCGTGCAACCAGTGAAGGCTCCGCCGCCACCGCCACCACCGCACCGTTGGACATTTTAATTAAAGTTGTACATATCGATCAATTAATCAATAAACGTCCAACCGCTGCCAATAACAAAAATAGCAAAAACAACCAACGCTACAATTGGAATGTGCAACGCACATTTGGCGGTGGATTTGCCATTGCTGGTGGTTATGGTCGATCAGCAGCAGGTAATGCCGGCGCACGCAATGCGTACGCGAATGCAAATTGGCTGGCACAAGTGTTGCGCGACGATGGCAGCCGTCAGGTGGTGGCGCTGAATTTGGCATGCGGTGCAGCGAGTCGTCGGCTGCTCGAAATGGTAAGTGGAATGCGGAAAAACGATAAAGTGCCATTTGGCAAAAATGTATGAGATAGGTAAGAGTGAGAGTGGTGTGTGTTTTTAAGCTACTTGTGGCCGGCTGAATAGCGAATTTTTAAATACGGTGGCGTATACGCCGTGTAGTACCTTGAATCTCCTATTCTCTTGCTCCTAAAATAGTATTTGCAGCAGAGTATTAATATTTGTGTATGAATTGTAGTCATATCAATCTCCTTTTGGTTTAAAAAATATTATCAAATACTTTATATTAATTTTTTTGCGTGAAAATCTTTGTAAATTAATTTTTTTGTCAAGTTATTATTTTTTTTTTAATAAAATGTGCACTAGCTCATAGGTTTTTAATCTGTGGCACATATAAGTGGCACTGTCAAAAGTCTCAAAAATTTTCTAAATGACACGTTTACCGTTAAACAAAGCACATCTGCACTCTATATTACTAAATATTTATGGAAGCAAATTTTGTGAAGTTTAGCCTCATGTCGCCAAATATAATTACATAGCAGGTAACTAAAAACTACAATAATCCCTTATATTTGAATTCTTTTGACGTTAAGGCATGGTTATTTCCTTTATGTTTGTAAATTGTTTGGCATTTTGGGTTTCAGAATTTTTGTCTTATGGGACTGCGGTTTAGGAGTTTAGTAAGCATAGCAGTAGTAATTTTGGAATAAATTTCCTAATTTTTTACTCGTTAAAACATACTGAACATAAATATCAAACAGTTGTATTTACTTCGACAGCTAACATAACACTCAGAAGCTGAGTCTTTAGAAAACGCCTTATAACAAAATACACGCTTTGTCTTGAAGTATATTTTACTTCTAGGCGCATCTAAACTATTTTCGCGTAGTTAAAAGTTAACTTTTGAATGCAGCCACATATAATAAGAAGCTATTTAAAGAGTAAGATTAGTGCAACATTTCATATAAATGTTACGTATACGCCATGGTTCACCTGTATGTACAAGAGAAGTAAAAATATAAGTTTGTATAGAGGAACTGTTGTAAGGGTGGATATTTCTATGAGGTTTTTAATAGAAATAGTTGAAGTTGGGTCTGCTGTAACAACAGTATAGGGTCAACCGTATATAGAGAATAGAAATACGGCTGTCACCGTAGTAGGGTTTAACAAACCAGATGCCATTTATGAAAATAGCTTAGAACCAACAGAAAGAAGAAAACATATTAACTTCGGCTGCACTGAAGCTATAATATCCTTCGCAGCTGCATTTTTTATAGCGTAAAAGGGTATAAACAGATCTTTATCTAGATTTTGATTGATCAGTTTGTATGGCATTTATATGTTATAGTACTTATATCAGAACAATTTGTTCGGAGATTGTAGCAAAGTTTTTGATCGATATTTGCAAAACTGAGAATATTTACAGACATATAATTTATATATGGTATATACTTTATAGGCTCTCCGACATTTTCTTCTGGGTGTTACATTCTTCGTGGTAAGCTTAATATACTCTGTTCCGGGTATAAAAATAATGAGAATAACATCCACATACACATTTTTCGAGGCATGCATTTTTTTGACCCAATGATCTGTAGAAAATACGAATACCATTTCCTTGTTTATTTCGCTTATAGGCTTAACCCTTATATTATCCTTTAAAAAAATAAAATATTACTGATTATGACACAAAAGCGTCTTAATTATGTTAGGTAAATTAACACTCTTACAGCGAAATTTGAAGCAAAAGAATTATTTAATTATTCAATCATTTTTATGTTAATCACTTTATGTCTTACTTAATTTTTACCAAACATTTTTGTTGCAGTTTTCTGAAATATTGATATGCGAAATATATTATGAGCATAAACTATAAATAACATTAGATAATAAAATTATTTAAAATAGAAAATCTTGAAAGATAACATCCAATTTGATTTGATGTATTGTAGATAACATCCAATATGATTTGAAGCCGGTTGCATTAAACAGATTATAACTGCACGGTTAAATTGAATTTTTGAATTAAAACTACATGTATCCACATGACATTTAGTATTAATATCGTATGCATTTCACCCACGCATGCTGAAATGTGCATATTTATTCGTGCTTTGTCCGTCTGCCGCCTGCCACTCCCTGCGATTACCGCCAAATGTATTTAAATAACTATATTCGCTTAGATATACATAGCTACAACAAAATATAGTTTAACTGCGGGCCATTCAACTGTTTTTCGGAAATTTGCTTGCGGTTCTATATCGAAAGCGCGCTACAGGAATCGCCACTAATAAGTACCCACGTCTGTGTGCGTGTGTGGGCACGTGTGTAAAATTGGACATTTGGCCAATGCCATTTATGTTTGTTATGCACTTTGTATTCGATTTGCTGTCGATTTGTTGTTATTTTGCAACTGTTAATGCTTATTACTCCACACATTTGCCATGTCGGCTATTTGAAAATTCATCGCCCCACTAAATACAAATTCGCCCGTATGCATGTGTGTGTGTTTACGCCTTTACAATTTGATGTTAGGTGTAATTTTACGGTTTGAGCTTTTAGTTTAAATTGATTGTAAGCCGCCACACATTAGCTATTCAATTCAATTAGCATTAAAATTCGCAAATACATATATTTTATTAAATTTGTTGTTTGTGAATGGAAAAGCTGCCGGATATTTGAAAATTAGAGCCACATCAATTGTGGCTTTATTTTCAATTGGGTGGCTATTTTTAATTGAGGGAACACGTTTTACTTCAGGTAAAGTAAATTTCATTGTTGAATGTGAATGGAGTAATTTGTGAGACTATTTTTGTTATATAAAATCGCGAAAAAAAGGAAGAAAACATGTTAACTTCGGTTGCACTGAAGCCCATCTTCCTCTACAGGTGCACTTCTTATAGCATAAAAGGGTGTAAAAGGATTTGCATCTTGATTTTGATCGATCAGTTTATATGGTAGCTATATACTATGGTGATTTGATTGTTGAATTGTGTTAAATATTAGAGATGAATCTGAACAATTAAGTAGCTTATTTGTAGAAATTTTTGCAACATTTTTACAATTTTCTGATACGGGGATGTGGATCCTTAACTATACCTAAAGACTGAGGATTCCAGTGTCTAATTCATGAAAAAATTAGTGTATATAATCGCGGAGTGGCTTTTCAAGCATTTACACCCTAATCAGAAGCTATCTGTAAATATGTATGTGTAAGTCTTTTAGAATAGTTTAGACAGAACGAAAAATTGTGTTTCGAAAACGGAAATAGAAAATTCTTACTCAGAAACATCTTTTACTGAGAAAGCTTCATCTGTAACGTCGAACTAGAATTATCTCTTATACCTATATAAGTAGAAAGCAAAGCAGTATGTACTAAATGAAAGAAAGAAAAGCTAATAAAATAATTCTAAATAAATTGCACAAAAAAAAAACTTAAATCTTGATACATCAATCGCCAATGGCTGTTTGGCCGCTAAGGAGCGGTAAATCAGCGCTAACAAGAGCAAAAACGAAATCACGACTTACAAGCAAATCTATGCAATTATCCATGCTTATTGATGTGTTGTGAGAAAAGAACAGAGAGATGGGAAAAAAGAGAGCACAAAGCGCATGGTAGTAAATGAATCAGCTTGGAATACTATTGACTGTTGCAGATTGTTAGAGTAAAGATGTTTTTGTTGAGATTTTTATATATATTTTTTTTTGTATTTATAATATACAAGTATACTTTTGTGAATAACAATAAGTAGCAATAAATAGAAATAAAAACAACAAATAAAATAAAACGTTAACTTCGGTTGCACTGAAGCTACAATACCCTTCACAAATGCAAAAGATTCCTTACAAGAATGCAATTACGAGCGGTCAGTTTAAATGGCAGCTATATGATATAGTGGCTCGATTCAAAAATTTGTTCAGAGATTGCATAATTGTAGACTGTAAAACATCTTTTATGCGAATGAAAAGCTCAAGACAGGAAAATAATTACAACTATCGGTCGAGGGTTCCTTGACGACGTATCGGAAGTTGCTCATATAAAACTATTTATACTGATGAACTTCATCAGAAGCACAGTTTGAATCAGAGAGGAGACATTAGAGTGAGAGAACATTAGTCCCGGTGGTATCACGCCTCCTATAGGCCTAGGTGCGTCGTCTACTCTACCTACCTACATTGCATAGTTGGCTTGAAAAGTAATCTCTAACAAATTTCGTGTTTGCCATAAAACAACTTAATTTTGATCGTTCAGTTTGAATGGCAGCTATATGATATAGTGGCCCGATATCGCCGCTTCCGACAAATGAGCAGCTTCGTGAGGAGAAAAGAACGTGTGCAAAATTTCAAATCAAAAACTCAAAAACTTAGAGATCAGTTTGCGTACATACAGACAGAGGGATAGACGAACAGCTCATCACGCTGATCACTTATGTATATAAGAGTATATATATTGACAACAAACTGTTACAAACTGCGAGGTGAATTTAATGTACCGTTTTCAGGGTATAAATAGCTGAGGCTACTGACTCACTTTCATAGATATTTTCTAGGAAATCAATTTTATTATTTTTGTTTGTAATTTCTTAAATTTTCTTTTGACTTCGCCTACTTTGTGACTACCGGTGCTTTAACTATGCTCAAAAGAGAAGTGGAAGAGTAGCGTAAAATAAATATTCAAAATCTCATTTGAAACGTTGGACTAACTTTTTCACTTTCTCACTTCCACTTACATACAAATGAACGCTTCATTGTTACGCCGAGCAACTCCCACATAAATACATACACACACGTACGCGGATGAACGTACGAATGCCAAGGCATCGAATAAAGCATTGTTCAATGCAACCTATCATTGGCTGTTGATTGAGGATTATACATTTAATCGGAATGCTGACAACGATGACATCGCTGACAACGATCACAACGACAACAACAATAATAAGAATTGCAAGCGAACAAGCGCACATCCGAATAATGAGGCAGTCGATGGCGACAACAATAAGAGCAGAAACAACAACAACAATGCCGACAACGTTAGCAATAAGTTTTTCGAACAAACTCAAACGCAGCAGCTGCCTGGGAATAACGAGGAGGAAGAGGAGAAGAAACAGAAGCAGTTGACAGCGACAGCGACATCAACAGTTGCTACTCGTAGTACTTCGATTACGTCGCCGCGCCCAAAAGCTACTATTGCAGCGTCGCCGGTGACTGCCAATAATGAGAACACCATGGAGATTATTGAAAAGTATCTGGAAAAAATCAACATCAACATAAATACTGAGTTAATATTGGCAAAGCGGCACACACGGCGTATACGTGACGGCGTTGCGACTGGCGATAACAAAAAATGTGCTGGCGGTGGTGGTACTGATGGAGATGACGATGGTGATGGAGATGGTGTGCTCCATGGCAGGGGCTGCGGCACGTCTGACAGTGAAAGCGCTACTAATAATACACTTCAAAGGAAGGATTACTACCGGCTCTACGATGTTTGGTAAGTTTCATTTTATGCTTTTTATACTTGTATTATTTGTGTGGTTGTTGGTTTTGCGTTCGCGTACGGCATGCACGGCGACATCGTAAGATATACTCATTAAAAAGGATATGCCTGCTTGCCGAAGATAAACACACACATACACACCACCACCTACACAAGAGCTCACTCAAATACACGTGCATATATGTAAGTTGAATGTGTTTGCGTATTTGTGCGCTGCGGCCCTCTTATTGAGTATTGGCAACATATGTTACGTTACAGCGCAGCAGTTTGCCGTTTGCGCGTGCGTTTTGTACTTTTTCCTGATGACAATAATCTTTTGTAAACTTCTACGTGAAATGTGCAACATATGTGTGTATCTGTGTGTGTGTGTGCTGTTAAGCGAAAGTTTTTCAATTTGCTGATTGAAATTTTTTACGCGTGGCCAAAGTTTGCTTTTTGACAATAATGTTTATGGCGGCATATAGGAAGGAAGGCCTTGAATTTGACGTGGTTTACAATCTTTTTTATTTTTATTTTTCTGAAAATAATTGTAGCTTAACAATGCAAGGAAGCGTTTAAAATATCTCGCTTTTATCATGAAAGTTAACCAAATTTAGTCTTTGATATAGAAATCGATCATTAACGGAAATGTGTTATATATAAGGTTCTTATAGTGTGAAAAAATAATAATGCTATAAAAACAACAATCTCGTGGTGCAGATAATTTTACATGATAGAAAATATTTATAGTAGATGGTATAAACCAATATTTTTGGTTTTATTTTTCCAATTTTTGTGTTTGCCTGAGTAATTATAGAATAAAATATGTGCAGAAAAGTAAAAAGTTAAAAGTATGTGGAACATTGGTTTGATAATAAAATAATAATATCATTGGAGAAAACTTTCTTTGCTTATGGAAAATTTATTCAAATATTTGGCTTAATATTTTTTACGTATTTGAACACAAGTCTTGATTATCGTCTTAAAAAGAGGCTCCTGAGCCAATAAAAGCATACCAACGTCAATACAACTTTCAATATATTTGTTAAAAGCTTCGTTTTTGCAAAAGACTCAGGTCTTTTGGTATGTATCTAGCATTGACATCCTTTATACCCAAAATATTATCCAAAAGTCGATTCATATGAGAAGTTGAGATCCTCTGCTATCTCTGTGATGATAACACAATTATTTTCATGCACTGTTTTCTTAACTTTATAGACCTTATCGACATTAATGACTTTTCAACCTTCACTGAATGCATTGTGCTACACAAATACTTGTGTTCGTGGTAAAGTAGACTTCATAAAACAGTTTTGCAACATCCGTTTCCGTAGTCGTGATATCATTGGAAACACAAAATTTTGAACGAATGGGTAATGCACTTTATATTCAATACTATTTATATTCAAATCAACACACACACTAGTTGACATATGGAGATTAAACTTCAAACGAAGATAAAAAAGTTAGTATCAATATGGGAAAAAAATATTTATCGATTCCGTTGCCCGCTGAGTTTAAATTGATCAGTCCGTTTCAAATTTGAACTATACAGTTTATTAACAATGAAATAGTAAACTTCCATAGAAAAAAAATCTTTCGAAATACTTTCAAACAAAAGCACAGTTTGACTACCTTCGCCAATGTAAATGATTTACTGTTCAAAAAAAAATTTTTTTCCAGTCTTTTGGTAAACTAAGTGTACTTACGTATGTATGTGGTATGCGACGTTTTCAGATTAATAGGAAGCTTTGTCAAAAATAACCACAGGGTTTCCTAAGACTCATATGATGCAATAATTGGCTATAAATGTTAAAACTAACGAATGTATTTAAAAAATGGCGAAAACGTTAAGAATTAATGAGAAAAAGAAATAGTGAAAAAGAGAAAAATCATTTTCCACTTCTGAAATGGTGGATCTTACTTAAAAACTAAACTTTCAGTGTATGAAATAGGATTTGTGAAGACATTTATGAGTATAAGTTTCAGGTAGTTCTTAAAAACGTTTGGTCGAAAAACTAGTGTTAACATGATTTTGTTGTTGTTGTCGCGTCAGAAAATATTCCCAAGTAACTTTGAGGAATGATAGCTAGTTGACAGCGCTTTCACGATTACAATTCTTACCTGATATATAATTTATTGTACAATAGACCCAAATCTCTTGTGAATGACAGAGTCAAGTTATGAATACTTTTTGTTTGCTTAAATCAGTTGATTTCAATAGTATAGTGAACTACTTATGTTAAAATCATCGCCATGTACTTGTGATATACATTATTTTTCAAATTTCGAAATTTTACTTTAAGCCAATAAGACCGAGTTAATTTTTTCAAGGAAGTAATTTTCTAATATGCACACCGTTACTTGGCTATTGTGCCCTACAGAGTAAATAAGAAAATCAAATGAACTTCAACGGCACACGAAATGTTTACCAAAAAGGACACAAATGTGTTTGTGTACCATATGTACGTACATATTGCTGTCAAAAAGGGACCATATATACACCCACACACACACAGAAAGAGGAAAAAGGCAGTGAAAATAATAATACGGAAATCTACGAATAAACTAGCCGCAAATACAAAACGAGCGTAAAATCGACAGAAAATCTAATATTTGTTTGCCCATTCGCTTAGTTGCACACACATACAAATGTAACATACATACGTATGTCTCATATATGTATAGTATAATTGTATACAGTATATGTGTGTATATGTATATGGAAGTATATTATTTGCTGTTTCTTTGTTGACCACAATAGGAATCCAGGACTACAATATGGCGGCCAATTGAACATTTCGGAAATTGGATATTTCGCACTCGATGATGGTCTACAAATTGCCCTCTGGTATCGTAGATGGACCACAATTACAAGGCGAATGGACATGAAGATGGCACGCATCCGTTGCTTGATTGTGGTAAGTGGTGGGCTCGATGGCAAATAATACAACAAATAAAAAATACATATATACGTATAATTAGCCTGGGGGTAATGAATATATGGTATGTGAAACCGATTTTCGCAAAATATTTCGACTGGCTTGGAAATCACTAGTACGAGACTAGTTAAGTTAATTTTTTGAAAAAAAAGATTCACAAATACATATTGCGTAGTTTTCGTTTACGTGATAATCATTCTGTCAAAATTTTTTTATGAATGCTTTTTAAAACTTCTGACGTCTTTTACGAATAAGATGTGATCCATAACCAAATTTTTTTTTAACAGTATGACTTGAATGTAAAAAATAAATGAAGAATTTGAGCGTTGCGAATTTTTACAATTTTATGAAAAAAGGAAGTATAAAATCAGTGTTGTTGTAGCGTTTATCTAGACCTTGTTGGCGTGACAAGCCCCAAGTTTATTTTCAAAGGTTCCAGATATGTGCTGTTTCGAGACTGGGTCGGACCATATAGAAAGGGAAGTTAGGTGAGTTGTCTTTATGAGAAATGAGTTTCTTGTGGTTGTTAAGGATCAGATCCTTTTTATAGCTATCTAGTAATTAATTTTAATAAATTGTATAAATATAGTAACAATAAAATATAGCCTACATTTCGGCGTAATGATTAAATATTTTTCTTCACTGATTAAATAAAGCATTAAATGTGGCGTAACAATGACGAACTACACAAATTGCTATAGAATCTTTTACGTGTTCGTGACTAGTACCCAATGAATCGAAAAATAGGCAATACTAAACCTTTGAGTATATTTTAAGGAAGAAAACATTTTTTATGTGATATCTATTATCCACCAGTTTTTTCTAATGCCAGTTAACACAAGTAAACTTTAACGTTAGGGAATACTCGAAATAATATTTTTGGGATCTTAGACAATTTGGTCTACCAACAGCTGGTTGCTTGTTCTGTTTAGTTTTTTTCCATTTAAAAACAAAATTATTATTTTTATACTCAATTAAATACTACTACTCAACAACTATATACAAAGTAATGAGTTCTACGACAGTTACCGATTGTAGACAGTCAAATTCGCATATTCACGTATTCACATATACGCAATAATGACTGCAGGGCGAAAATTTAGTGAAGATGTGTTATTTAATGGGGATAAAGAGCGCAAACAGTGTGGAGCCGGAATAAACTGAAGTGCCGTGCTGTAAAAAAAGAGAGAGTCGTGTAAAGAAGTAAACTATTGGACAATGGCAAATAGGTAAACAAACAAGCAAACAAATAAAAGTTGAGGAGCGCAAATTTGAAAACGCTTAGTTGATTGCGACAGAGGGCGATGTGATTGTGTGATTAGAATGAAAATGCGATAAAAAGAGCATGGAACTCATATTTGCTTTCGGCTAAGCCTGTGCTAACTTGACACTATTTACATGCAAACATTTATCCATATACATACATGTATATAGGGAGTGCACACATATAGAGAGTGCGCAGTGCCGGTCTGTGTGTGTGGTGTCACAATGTCCTTTGATTTCCCAAGTGGAAGTGCGTTTATCTCCTGTGCTTTGCATTGTCCTGCGGCGAAAACCTTTCAAGTGTTCACACGTACATGCGCACAGACGTATGCACATTTATTTGCGTTTACATGTGTTTGAGCTTAGAGTTTTTGTAATTTTTATTCAGCCATGCAACTATACTGGAAGTAGAATTATTATTAAAGAGAAAAAAAAATGTTATAACGAATTCTTAGCTGAAGCCATCCAGTTGGCAAGTAATATGAATAGTGAAGATATATTTTTCTAACAAAATATTGTTCAAAGGAACTCATTAGGAATCAATACTAGAGTAAATATGCTCGACCCCTAAAAGTCAATAAAGAAAGCACTTACTCTTAGGAACACAATAAATGGGACAACTTGCCAAAGAATAAGTCATTTACTTTATATATAATAATAGAGTAGCAAAAATATTTCTGGATCCTAATGTTGATTTAATATCCAGTTATTTATAATTAAATTTATAATTCATAGAAGTTCTGTTTTCTTCGGAGAAATGCATATACACTCCGATAGCAGAGCGGATGCAATGGCTCGCTTTGTGGGCTTAAAGCCAGTCAAGGACCTAATTAGCAAAAGCATCAAACTTCCTCCATATTAGACATATTTGGGTAGTTGGGGACAACGGAATCGTTTGGAATTGCAAACCACTGATGAGCTTGCTAGAAGACTCCCTTGCCAAATTAAATCCGATTGGAAGCTAGTCGATGCTCCGTTGTCATCTTGCGCTATAGCTCTGGCCCTTTAGACATCCCGTATGCTCTGCAACCGTCTATACTGTCCAATAAGCTGAATACTTTGTTGGACTCTTTTTGCCAAAGATGGGGAGGTGGAATTACCTAGGCACCACTTTCTTCTCTACTGCCCAGTTTTGCAAAACTGAGATTGAAATATCTCGCTAACCGTACATTTGGCGAACCTAGCGAAATTTTTGGGAGTCATATTAACTGCCTAAATAAATTGGTGGTAAGCGCAAAACGCCTTGGCGATCTATGAGGATCGAATGATCTATTTTTAGAAGTTTTTGAGTATCAGGAAAAATCAACGTTCATAGCCGTCCAACTGAAATTCGGCGCTACGTTTTGGCCTTCCTAACCTAACCTAACAGTATTTCGTTATTATTATTCATTATTTTGTTAATTGTTAAGGTCCTTAGATATAGGCTAATCTACATATATTGTATTTTGATTGAGTATCTAAGGTGATCAAGCATTACTTAAGTCCTTTTCTAGTCTTAATAACTTTACTACAATAATCGAAGTAGCGTTCACTTAGCAAATTTTTGAAATTCTCTTCCGAAGCCTATTTTTGATTTATTTATTGTATTTATAAACCCCCTTTTGCTATTGCAGACTTACTCCTAATTATAGGCAATGCTTTTGGCAATTAACAAATCGTTGCCTACATTCAGGCTGTTAATGATGGATGTGGTTTCTAGTTAAGCTATAATATGATTAAAATCTAGTTAAGTGCCTGTTATGAGTTGGATATACCCTATCCACAAAAAATGGGGGGAAAAAATGTACACTTCCTTTAAAATGTAAACACTAAATTCGGTAGAAAGAGTGTTTAGCATAGTAATTGAGCACTCTGGTACATTAGCAAGTGTGCATGAAAAACCTATTAAGCTGTTTCGTCTTTAGTGTGCAATTGCATAAAATAACACCCTCGGGACAATCTAAATATTTTACAATTACCCAAACATAACTTTTCCATATATTACTCTTTACACTCTTTGCAGTTTTTAAAGAGAATGTGTACTCCTTTCTTAGTGAAAAAGTATACTTTCTAAACTTAATTTTACCGAAAAAAGTGCGTTTCCTTGTCACGTTAAATGATTATTCCCAAGACGTTACATTTTCAGCTGGTCTTAACTTTTTCTCTAAGTTTCTATTGCAAATATATTTGAGAAAGAATTTATTTTACCACATTTGTTCACATATTTATGTTCTTGTTATTGTTGTGGTCGAATCATAGCATTTTCAGCACTCACTGTGTATTTATTTTGCAGGTAACGAACAAAAATCTCACGGATACTCTGGAGCATTATCTAACCGCACACTACGACACACATCTGGATTCAATGAATCGCTTCAATTTTGCACTACTCTCGAACGTAAGGGACTTGTTCAATTTCAGGTTCGTTACGCAATGCTTTCTTCTCGATACTTTTCCCGTTTGTGTCTTGCACAAAAAAACGGGAACTTTTTGTACGAATTTTATTTTTTTTAAATTTTATTTTTATCTCATTCAAAGATTCCTCATTTTCATCAACACATCTAAAAGAGTGCTTTACAAATGTATATGTTTGTATGTACATTCATTACTTATAGTTCCCTATTTGAAATTCCCTTCTTTCGCTTATTCCTGAGTGTTTTGATTGATTGTGTGTTGCGCTGATTAAAGTGAGTGTGGCAACAAATTGAAAATGGCAAAATATGTACGAATTACTCTGACATGCTTCGTCACTTTCCGAACTAAACACTTATTTATCCCTTTTTCACATTTTCACTTTTTCGACAGCCACTCACATTCACATAAGTGGCGAGCTTAGATACAACTCTTTTGCTGTTGCCAACAAT
This sequence comes from Bactrocera oleae, assembly GCF_042242935.1. Lineage (NCBI taxonomy): Eukaryota > Metazoa > Arthropoda > Insecta > Diptera > Tephritidae > Bactrocera > Bactrocera oleae. The sequence continues at coordinate 67,150,546 of NC_091540.1, read as the reverse complement.
TTGTCGATAGTCATGTGTAAATTAAGATTTCCCCAGTGTTAAGTATTATGAGTGAGAAGATAATGATAGAAAATTGCTTATGCAACACGGTTTTCCATTTTCAAATACATAATATACTCGTGTATACTTATTGTATAGCTGAAAGCGTTATATTTGAATTGCGATATGGAAATCAGCAAATATTTAATTCGAATGATCGAAAGTACTCCTTAAAATACCTATGTTTTTTCTAGTATCTGAGGATTGTTTGTTATTTTAAATTAAAAAAAAAAATAACTTCGGTTGCAGCGAAGCTATAATACTGGTGCATTTCTTAAAGAACGTGTGTAAAACTTCAGATCGATATCTCAAAGACTGAGGAATTAGTAAATGTATAAACAGAGAGACAGATGGCCATGATTAAATATGCTCAGGTCGACTAATAGGACCGATCATATATCCTTGGCGATGAAAATGGAGTTTTGAAATATTATTGGAACATATAATAGTTTCACAAGTGCATTTTTTTCTGTTCTTCAAATTCTTTAAATTGACTGACTCAAATGCTAGGTGTTCGAAACGAATTTAATTTAATATATTATTAACACGGAATATATTCCTTTTAATGTCTTTTCTGATAGGTTATTTTAGTTAATTTGAAATCATTCCATATGTAAATTAGTACGTATTTGGTAACTGTTTATTTACGACGCGAAAGGTTTGTGTGGCTATTTTTACCACAGAAAAGTGAAGGTCGTAAAGTCATCAAAAGCATAGCTCCTGCGAGTCGTCAATCTACCTCTGTTAATGAAGATAACATCGAAAAAGTTAAGGAAAAATGTTTGAAAATCGTTGTGTTGGTATCAAAGAGAAAGCAAAGGATCTCAACACCTCAACTTTCTGGATAAAGCGTGTCAATGCGAGACTCGTAACAAAAGATCTTAATATTTTTCAAAATAGACGTCGAGTAGCGTTCGCAAAAGAAATGCTTGAGAACGTAGTTGGTGACCCTTCATTCATCGCATAATTACTGGTGACGAGACGTGGGGTAAGAATATTATACCGAAACTGTCGAACAACATGGCGCTCAACAAATGGACCGAAGCTGAACAAACAACGTCGAAGTTGTTCATGAATCAAGGTGTTGTTCGTCGATTTGTTTGATTATCGTGATTGTGGTTTACTATGAATTCGTTCCATAGGATCAAGAAGCATACAATATCAATAAGGAATACTAATTGACTGTAACATGAAACGTGAGCCATCACTCATCCACCAAATTCGCCATACTTGGGTCTCTGCGGCTTTTTTCTGTTTTCGAAACTGGCTATAAAATATTACGCTATAAAGCAGGAAGGATATGTACTTAACGAAACTTGCTCTTCTAATTGGTAATACTTGTGTATAAGAGAATGTAACATAAATATGGGGGAGGCATACACATACCCTCACACAATATTGAAATTAAAGTGTCACCAATATGATACCTACTCTCCCTCTCATCTATTAATGTCAGTTCTCAACTCACTTTTTTCACAACACAATGCAATTATAATTCATCACCTTCTACTTTGACTGTAAATTAAATTTTATTCTCTTATATACCTATCAGAAATCGATTAACGGTTACAAAGAACTGTTACCAATAATTTATCATTAAATTATAATCGGCCCACAGTTTTAAACTCATGAGAGAGTCGAAAGAGAATTAATCATGAGTAAATTTTTTTATATATAAAAAGTGAGATTATGAAAAAGTTACATAAATCATATTTGTTTGTTGTTTTTTGTTTTAGTCTGGAAACAAATTTAATCATGTAAAATTCAATTAACACAAAAAAATAAAATTTTTCATACATACATATGTTTTACATATATATCCTGTTAAATATGCATACTTTTTGCTCGCTGTCAAACTTTTTTTTGCAGTTTCGTCATGTCGAAGACTGCCAGCTGGGGCCACCTGAAGAATGGCAAATTCGACGGCATGATTGGAGCGTTGGTACGCAAACAAGCGGATATTGGTGGCTCGCCGATTTTCTTTCGCATCGAACGTGCCAAAGTGATTGATTACACCACACGAACGTGGGTGGCCAGGTGAGTGAGGGAGGAAAGCATAAAGAGCACACACACACATACAAGCAAGCCAGTAAATAAACACAAAAAACGCTGGCTGAGCGAAAGTGATAAATGGTAAAAGAAATAGGGGCAAGTGGCAAAAAGTCAGTGGAAGTCGGGAGGTCAAAGCAGACAGTTTGTTTTCTGGTATGGTGGACAACTGTTGTTATTCGCAAAGCTGTTGCTTTTTCCTGCTTTTTGTTGTAGAGAGGTTATTGTGGTTTGAGTGCTGGTGGTGTTAACCGAAAAAAGTGACTTACACTAATTCCTAGAAGCGGCACAGAGCATAAGCGGTCAACCGCTCAACAGTCACGTGGTTCGCTGCGCTACAGCTCTTAGGCGTGATTGGAGCGTCGTTGCTGTTTCCATTTTTCGACTTTTTTCACTTTTCTTTTGCTATGTTTAGCACAACAATAATAGTTGTTATTGTATTTATTGCTTGTGGTTCTTTAGCAAATTTTAAAAAGCAATTTGTCGAAAGCTTTGCACTTAAAAGCACAGCCCAGTTCGGTTCGTTTCGGCACAGCACAGTTGAGTGATGGCAGCGCGTTTATCATGAAGAACATGCCGCAATGAATTGAATTAAGTGGTGCGGCGTACAGGTGGGCGCGCTTCACTTATTTCCCTAATGCTTTTATTGTTGCTGCCTCACCTGTCACCTTTGTTGCTCTCAGCGCACTTGTTGGCTTTATTGTTGCGGTTTATTTAATTTCGCATATTGTAACCTGTCAATGGCATGAAAAATGATATCAGAACGACCGATGCGAGACCCGTCGCCGTTTAACACGAAACTTTTTTTCATTCACTTTACATTACCGTTATTTGTGTATTGTCGCCAATTGTTGCTTTTGTTTGCATTGTTGTCGTTGTTTTTTGTTGTTTTTGTTGTGCCTCGATATTATTATTGCCAAGATAAATGTTTGTAAGTTTAGCCTTTGCGGTTGACACACATAAATCTTGTTGACAAAATATCGCCAACAAAAAGTCACACAGTGCGCCAGCATATATCTTGAACAAGGAACAATGACATTCGTTTGTTGTCTTTATTTATAACAACAATAAATATGTACATGCGTATTAGTTAGTCATTGATAGTTGCGTACTGAGTGTGAGTTTGTAAATACCTGAACACTGGTGGCTAATTTAAACTCACTATTTCTTAGAGGACAACACAGAAAATATCAGTAAGACAGCAGAAAAGGCAATTACATTGTTTTACTGGAACATACCGTGAAAATATACCTTAACGAAATGCGTCTTAGAGGTTCCGCTATATTTTTTTTCTTTCAGTGAAATAATCTTTAAAGAGAAACTTTTCGGAAAATTTTCGAAAATTAATAGTGTCCTATAATATTATATAGAGTGAAGAATAAATCTAAGAATTTCTGTTATAAAATATTAATTGTACCACACCAATTCTGGCTATTTTAGTAAATTATGCAACAGCAGATTAACTTAATTAGGACCCATTTTATAATAAATGTTAAGTGACTCTAATTCATATCCAGTTTTTCTGAAAACTGCAAATTTAAGTGAAACTTATCACTCTTCCGGTAGTTTGCCTGAACTCTGTATAAGTATTCCTCAGATTTTTTGGAAGATTGGTCGATAATGTTGGCCTTAACTTCATCTCCATAATGAACGACATGATAACTATACGCTTTACAGATTATATTAAGTTTATCACGAAGTTAGTAACACCCGCAAGGGAACGTCAGAAATCCTATAAAATATATACATATAATAGGGTGTAGCGAAAAAATATATATTTTTTCTTAGCCTGAGGCTAAAATTTGTAGATTATAAGATTTGTAGATTATAAAACAAGAAAGAAAAAAAATTTTTTTTTAACATCTAGAGGTCTACTCACTATTAAAGTAAATTTAGAGTTTTTTTGGTTTAAACTCTTCATAACTATATAAAAATTACCGATTTGACAAAATTTTTTTCAAGTTGATAACTTTTAATTGGCCAGAAAGAAGACTCTCCACATCTTCTAGAACACTTATCAAAAATGTATTACCAAATAAAAATTTTTACTCTGAATTTACTTAACTTTTTTTTCCCCAAAAAGTTTTCATTTTTTATAATCCTTAAATTTTCCCATCAGGCAAAGCAAAAAAAAAAATTATTTTCGCTCAACCCTAATATCTAAGTGATCAGCGTGTCTTTCTGTCTGTCTATCTATATATGCACATGTGTCTAAACCGCCGATATTGGACACCTATAGGACTTAGGACAAGATAAACATCATTTTATTCCCTCTTATGTCATAAAAATGTACCTTTGAAGAGTATTATAGCTTCGATTAAGCCCTTTATGTCTGGCTGATTCTAACTCTCTGAGTATTCTCTTTTTTCTTCAAAAACCGTTGAAAGAAATGTTCGCTATATCTGTCTCGCTCTAATTTGTTAGTCGAGAATTTTGTATCAGTTATTGTGTTCTATCGAAATAATTATCATATACATTTAATAAATAATTTTTAGCGAATGTAAAGTCTGAGGCATTCTCCAATTTCATTTGTGAAATATAGAATGTAGAAAATTTCCCGTTTTCTCTGGGCTTGTTCGGCAGTTTCTGGGAATGAAGGCATTATTATAGTTCTGAAATATACGAATATTGAATTTTTTTCTTAAATGTCGAATCGTTTTCGTTTATTTTTATCACTGTCGAGGAAAAGATTATTCGAATAAAAAGGGAAAGATGTAGCTTTAATCTGACCACCACTGTAGTTGTGTCGTCTCTTGTCATTTGGTAGGTGTCTACGTGTGTACATCCGCGCACAATCTTTCCACACTCCGCCGATTAAATACTCATTTCTCTTGTTAAGCGGTGCAAATTTATGCGCCGCTCAATTTTTGCGTCGCGCTTTTGCGACGCTTCTTATCGCTTTGCGGTGATTTGTTGCACGCGTGCTTGTTGCTTCTGCTTTACTTACGCTCATTGCGCCCGAGTTCAATTTTGTTTGCGTTCTTTGATTTGTTGTAGTCGTTTCGTTTTGCTCGCCACTTCACCTCCAGCTGTGCTAAAGACAATTTAATGCTGCCGCCGCCAATGCCGCCTTGCTGCTTGCCTCGCTGGTGCTTAGAGACCGGATTGCTAACGCTGCGGCTCCCTAGAGTGTGGAAAGGTCACGCCAACAGCTGACTTGACAGCAACTTAAGTGGCAATGAGACGCTGACTTAAGAGCGTTTAGAATGTGTAGTTGTTGGTGTAGGCAGATGGCAAAGGACATGGCGTTGGACAAGCAATTTGTTTTTAGTCGGTGCTGTCCGCTCACTGCTCCACGCCACGTACTCGCCTAAGATTGACACATTAATTGAAACTAAATCCTGTCGGGGACATGTTTGCTGATTTAATTTCTTTGTGTAAAATAAGATTTATGTTTGTGGCTTTTCACCTGCTGCGGCTTCGCCACTGCCGCTGCCGCTGTTGGTTGATATTGTGGGCGTATCAGCTGATAAGGGCTGATTGCTGAAAGCTCACTTACATACCTATGTGTGAATTTACGGGTGTGTGTGTTATAGTTTTGTTTATACAAATACAATGTATTTTTATTATTCGCAGGCCTTGTTTCATATTTCGTCATCCACCGAGCACCAAAAAGGATCGTATAGTGTTTCTGCAACCCTTTTCAAATATCGTCTGGATTTTATTGGGATTATGTGGCATATTCACCATCTGCTTTCTGTGGCTCCTGACGTCAGTGGAGCGTAGCTTGGAGGCGGTGGGTGTGGTAAAGCAACTAGGTAGGTTTTATTTATTATGGTGAATCGTATTTTCATGCATAACGGTATGTTCTACAGTTGACTTAATTCTTCATATAGTATATATTTTGCAACCTATGACTTAAAAGTTAATACAATCTTCTGTTAACTAAACTTTTCCCGAATTTTTGGATTTGTCTGAAGCCTTTAACTTAGAACCATAAACTTTAGAAACATGATATACTTCTAACAAAATACTTTTTGCCGCTCAAAGGTTTTTTGAATCTTCAATAATTTACACTCAGTTTTAGGCTTTCTGACCACTGCAGTCGTCTTCCAACCAAAATGGCTGCCATAAAAGTAGCAGTAGCTATACTGCCCCCGAGCGCAGCCTCCTCCAGAGTGGTGAGTATCCACTTCGATGGCAGTGGGTTCAAGACTAATGAAGGGTAACTTTATGATTAGACTGGTTTGGATGTCTGGCCACAACGGAATTGATGGAAACTGCAAGACTGATAAGCCTGCTAGGGCAAGTACTTAACTCGCATTATATGCAGAATGGTGGGTAGGAGCTCTGCTGGTTTCTTACGGCTCATAATTGGCCAACTACTAGCAAATGTGTTGTCACAAGGTCCTTTTGGCGCAGGAAGAATCGTAAGAGGTCTAGGAAGTTCTTAGGCCAAGCAAAGTACACCTTTTAATGGTTGTCCGAATTCTAATTGGACCTTCGCTAAACAGTTAGGTCCACAAAATCGAAGCTATGTACAATATCGTGTATCTGTAATATAATAATCTTTAATTGGGAATACTGGTCAATGCTACCTTGATAACCTCAGTAATGCTTCAGGGTCATAAAGTAGTATATTTTAAGTAATAACTACCTAACGCTGTGGTCTTGAAAATCTTCAAAAATTATATGAAAAATTTCGAATCAGGAATGTTATATATTATATTTGACATTTTAGACTATTTCTAATCATCTATACAGAATTTTATACTTGTATATTCAGTTGGAAGTTTTCTAATCGAATTCGAATCCGAATAAAATAGTTGAAAGAACTGAGGAGAAGAAAACTCGAATTTTTTTCTGATTAAATATTTTCACCACCGCTGACATACATATTTATAGAATACATACAATTTAGAACTTTGTCTTTTAGCCCTTATTCAGCAGAACAAAATGATAGCTGAATATCAAAGAGCCACAAAAGTCTGGTAAATTATGCGCTGATGGCACTTATGTGGAAGAATCTCAGTTAAGTACTACATATCTCATGGGCTCCAAAATATGCTGCTGTTTAGTGCAAAAATTCGAGTTCGTTCATGTCATTAACGACTTCCAGTTCCCATCAACCAAAACTAATCGATTCACCACAACAACGTTGCGCATAAAATGTCATTAAATTATCGGTTATTACAAATTCCGATGATAAAATTTTCCGCACGGCGAACGCGGTTTTGACTTTTACTATTTGCTGTCGCAGACAAAAGTTTGGAATTTTCTTTTCACTTTAGTAATTTTTATAACCTCTGACGGTGGCAATTTCATAAAACACCATTTAGAAGGTAGACGAAGGCGTGTCGAAGAGCAAGAATGTCGATAGACAGTACCAACTTTGTGAAAGTATAAATCAAAACTTTCAATTTTCAAGCAAACCAAAGGGCCAAAAATTGCAGCAAAACGCCGTTAGGATGTATTGCAAGGCACACGGGACGATAAACGCCGCAATGTCGAAGTGCATTGGCACTGTGGCAGTCACATACAATGATTACAATTGCTAACGGAGTGTACGAGGGTAGTTTGACAAGACAATGACAGAGTAAGCTTAAGGAATTTCTAGAGTTTTGATTTACATTTGGAGGCTGCTTGATTAGTTGAAAACGGAGCCCATTGTGCTCCCGGGTGGTAACTAAAATAAGTCTTATCCCGTCTCATCCGGCTGTAGGCTTCGCAGGGATAATGTTCGAGCGTCTTATTATTCTCCGCGCATGTTCTGCATTCCGTTTTTTATTTTTTTGAAGGTGGGAACTTAAATGTGGGTGCCCTGTAATGACCCCTACAATGTTACTAAGTTCCTTTTTGCCTAGAGGCAGAAAATTTTTAGCAGAAGTTTTTCCAGCTCGGACCAAAAAAAAAATTTTTTTGAGTGGCCAAAATAGATGCTTGAGGCTCAACATCAGTATTTGATTATTTGATAATAAAATTTCACAATTTTTAAACGAGATGAATTCGGAGAATTTTCATGTAGTCTTCTTCAAAAGGTTTGGTTCGAACTTCGAAGTTAATACTTTCCACAATATTTTAAATCATTTGGAACACAAAAATATCCTGCTATAGAGCTCTACTTCCTGTTTATAGATTGGAAGGTTTACATATCTCGAAGATAAGAACGCTAGGTCGAATAAGAAAGCCATTGTGGAAACGCCCATAAGAAAATACGATTTTTGTTGAGGATACAGTCCACTTCCAAGCTCATGGAGATAATATCAGTTCATCGCATATTAACCCCAAGTTAGACATAAGTCACTCACTACGCGTGAATTAGAAGCCACAGGTTTTGGAAATTGTGTGCTTGCTTTGTCTCTCAGTCAGTCCATACTTCGGGTGGTAGGACCTATTCCACAATTTTTAAATAAGGTTGTAAGATGTAGGCTATCCGCTCGTGAGCCGAAATATATTGCAATTACTCCTCGCCACTACGATATCGGACCGCCTTCGTACCCTCATCGCGCTGGTGATTAGATGCACTATGCATTGTGGCTGACTACAGGACCTGCTGGGATATTTCGAGCAAATATCGCTGGCGAAAAGTTTTTGTGCGGCACGAATGCGTGCCTCTGAAAAATGAGAGATCATTGCCATTAAATTCTCGGCTCCATTGCGTATATGGCACATGCTTTAGCACTACGAGCGCCATTTATTTGTTTTCCTGCAAAATTTTGGGCGATATTACTTGCTGCGCCCGAGGTCAAAAACTACTAGAAACTTTTTTTAACTCGCATTTCACTCCTCCTTTCCTCTCTTACTTGCTGCTTTTTGCTTTATCCTTTCATTGATTTCGCCAACAATTGACTCCCTGGTGAATGCTGCGACACAAAAGGACATAGCACGCGCAGCAGCAGCAGCAACATGAACATCGGCGCCCTCATCAACAACCAACAACCGAGTGCAATCGGCGGTAATGATGAACTACCACCAGTTGGTTGCTGCTGTTCCACACGAACGACGTTAAGTGCTAGGACAATGCTGGGCTGCGGCGCTCGCACCTCGCCGTGGGTTGGCCTAGCAACAAAAGAGCAACGGAAACAAAAGCCTGGCAAGTTGATGCAACGAAGTAAGACGGAAGCGCGAAAGAATGTGCAGAGCATTAGCTGCAGGCATTGCATGCTCGGCTGCGGCAGTGCGTGCTGCGGCCAGACAGGCAGCGATGTGGCACAACAGCGCGCTGGCTTGTTCTTCGAGTCGATGCTGTTCTACGTGGGCTCCATATGTCAGCAAGGTAAGTTTGTCGAAAAACGACTACAGTAGTAGATAATGTTAGCGTAAAGAGCACGAGGGAGCGCGCTTCGAAAACTAATATACGCAGGAACTTTGTAGAAACATATACATAAGTTCTCGAGATATTTTGGGGCAGGAATGAGTGGCCTGTACATGTAAGTCGTAGCAGTTGTGTTTGTGTGTGTCTGTGTTTGAGCTTTTAGTTTTATTGGCATGTTTGGTAGCATGTGTGGCATGCAACGCAATTTATGCGCTCACAAGTTTACTTTTCAGCTTTGCTTTCATAACTAAGCATACTACTTTCCCAGTGTGCCGCCTTCCATCTGCATGTGCGTTACCACGGCGGGTGGAAGGTTCTTGAGTTCAATTTCCTTTGTTTGGCTTTGTTACAAGAGTTTCTTATTCTTGTAAACATAACTGAACAAATTGCTAGTGAATTTGTGGTGGTAAGACGCGGAGGAAAGCGTGCGCGTAAACAATGCTTCTTCTTACAAATTTATAAGAAATGCGTTTTCTGCGCAAAAAATGTGCTAAGTCAACACCGAGTAATGCTAAGAAAATATTGAATTATTTATTTAATTACCGTTATACATTTTATTATTTAATTAGGTCGTGCTTAAAGAGAGTTGACTGTTTGATGTGGCTCAGAATGGTGAAATGAAAGTGAAAGGTTCTCTGTTGTTAGTGAATTTTTATTTTATAAGGAAAGACTGAAAATATCGTAAGCGAGTTCTTATTTAACTGATTCAGTTCAGGTGTAAATTATTTTCAAAAACTTTTTTCTAATAAGAATTATCTGCAGTGCTGTTGAAACTGCTTACTATGTGTTTTCGACCCTAAATGTTGGGTTCAGTTGCGTATAACTGTTCTACTGGAAAATGAGTTCAGCAGAGTTCTAATTCAAGCTGCAAGCTCGCGCTCCCTGATTATTGACAGTCACATGTATTTGCAGTACTGCAAACCCCAGGTATTCAGCTTTGGTGTAATACCGAAAAGTCTGAAATTTCTGAACCCAGAAGCGCATAATCCTGTTCTTTTAGGGATGCAACTATCTGTAAGCTATTTTCACTTTAGATAAACCTTTACATTATTATCAATTGAGTTCCCTCTGTTTGGGTTGTAAGTACTGCTTTAAATACTGCTGCAAAAAAGGATCAAAAACCATCGAATAAAGCTATTTTATACCACTTCCTCAGATATAAATATTTTAGATTAGAGCTTTACAAAAAATACGTCGTGCTTTTGGAGGTAGTCGAAAAACTTGTAGTATTCTTTAATTTGTTCTTTAAATATTAAGCAGCATAATGCAAATTCTTCTAGTAAGGATGTTCTGACGTCAATGGCTAATAACAAAAAAACTTCAAAATGTCAAAAGAGCGCTGTGATAGAAGTGAATAGCTTTCGTCTTCACTCTCTTGAGTGCTGCTCGAGACAACATCACTCAAGGCTACATATCTCCTAATTGTTTCCCATAAATCGAAGCAATCACACCCTTCACCATAATTATTGGAGAAATTTAAACTGATTACCTTCAAGATTCCACTTCGCTTCTCCTTTTCCTTCTCCTTAAACATAAACTTCGATCGATTTTCACGTCATGACAAGTTTGTTGAAGTATATGCAATAACAATTCGCATTAAATTGCAGCAATCGATGCAATTGGGCAACAGCTAATGGGTTCTGTTTCTGCTGGTGAGTAGTTGAGAAAATAGCAAAGTCATTACCGTTGTTAGCGTCTGCTTCTCACAAACGAGTATATTCTGTGCGGTCAAGAATGAGTAGAAAGACGAATAATTGAAGTTAAAGGTGGAAGATTTTATAAATTACATGGCGGGGTATATGTATCTAAAGCGTGATTGTGTTGCAGCTGAATGAAATTGAGAAATGGCAGGAGTAAAATTCGAAAACTTCGAGGTATTCTGTATAAATAAATGAGCTCGTTAAAGTATATAACCATGTGTGGAGGTACTAATATTGCTAATTACTTCATTCGCCCATTACGAGGATATGTAATATGGATCGTAGATTTTCAGTGTTACCGATATTTGTATCAGTATATGTGAGTAGTAATACCTTGATGGTTAAATTTTAAGAGAATATGTAAGAATTTACGATAATTTGGATGGTACCACTTTTTTTTAATAATTATGTGGGAATATCAAAAAAATATACATATATGCGGAAATTATTGAGCATTTCGCTGTTCACGAGATGTAAAGATTGTGAGTACAGAGCTAAATGTTGCATAGAAAAATCACTTCGAGCAAAATCCAATTAAAATTGATTTTCAAGTACCGTATATGTATTGTGAAGGTAAGAGTATAGCTACTTGTATTGCCATCCATATTTAAATCTCTGATATATCCATAAATTCAATATTGGTAGTAGAATTAGACTGAAGACATCCACCGTTTCGTCAAGCATACCGAAGCGAGTTTTGTTGTTCTGCGGGGAGATGTAAAAAGCAATATGTCCAAACTAGAATCATAATTTCGTTGTACAAATGCTCTTAATATGACTCTCAACTGCTTCGCCCAGATTTTAGCAGAATAAAGACCGTAAACTTAGCATATTGGCAGGAAATCAACAATTCTTTTTTCAATTTTGCTTAAAGAGTTCACTATTCAGCATATGTATCTATAATATCTGAAGTGAGTATAGTCGTCGCAACCGTGAAGTTCAAACGCTTAACCCCCCACCCTGTCAAAAACAGACCAAGAGAGCAAATATCAAGCTTACTTCATAGCACCGCTGGAAAAATTATTTACCTTCAGAACCATCAACAAAAAAAAATGGTTTTTCCTGAGATCTTACTATGAAACGTAGTTCCAAATTTTACTGTTTTCTCATAATGATAAACGCAAGTACACTGTCCTCACCTTATCCATATACCTACTAATTCTGTTCTATTTAGTCTCTCTACTTTAGTCTAGTCTTTTCAAGATTAATTTCGACAGCATTTTGTTGTAAGCACGATATATGAGTGTGAGTGACTCCAATTTGTCCCGACACATTTTATTTCGTTTACTATTATTCTTCATTACTGCAATGAAAACTCATTCGTATCGACTGCTTGTTGCCGTCTATCATTAGGTCTGACATTTTCTACAAGTTTCTTTTCGGGTCGTTGCATCGTTATTACCAGTCTACTCTTCGCCTTCGCCATCTATCAATTCTATTCGGCCAGCATTGTGGGTACACTATTGATGGAGAAGCCGAAAACGATACGTACATTGCGTGATTTAATACACAGTTCATTGGCAGTCGGTGTGGAGGATATACCATATAATCGTGATTACTTTTTGGTAAGTTGCCGGAATAGTTGAATATGATTTCGGGTGGATTCAATTTTTATATAAGAATTATAAGCAAAATTTCTGGTAATTTTATTTATTTTTTTTATTTGATTAGTGAAATATATATTTGATATTATTTTAATAAAAACAATTATTAATTTATTTTCATTTTTTAATTTGTACTTTTCCAGCGCACGAAAGACCCCATTGCCATCGAGTTATATGCTAAGAAAGTAACCAGCATGCCAACGGATAGTGAAACGCTCTCCGAAACGACAGCTGACAATGCAACCGCATTAGCCACGCTACAGCCAAATATTGAGCTCACCGAAGCGGAGAAGGCCAAGACCTATAGAGACATCCTACACAGTCATGAGACCGGTGCGCATGCCAAGACGAATGAGGCGTCCAACTGGTATGATCCGGAGTATGGTGTCAAAAGGATACGCAGAGGAAGTGAGTACGCTAGACAATCATTTGCTTTTAATTGATGGTTAACATTGTTGTACTGAGCATTATTTACTATTCAGAGCCTAGAATTTTCAGCAATTAAATACGCATAATTTTCTGCATTCTAAATGTTCAGCACACATGAGCGGCTAAGTAACCACAGCACAGAGCTTTTTATATATTCACATGCTGCTCTATTTTTATGTTGTTGCCATATATGGTACTCTGTGTGTAAGCTCTCACATGTGTGGGCTATCTATTTACGCTTTAGAATTTAGCTGCCGGGCTTTTAAACTACAATTACGTTGAAAACCAACCGAATGGACAGCAAAGCGAGTGAGATGTTGTTAGATGAGCAGCATTACTTGTATTGTTGTTTTTGTAGTTGCTACTCTTGTCGACTGTTGTAAACGAAACGGGAAACCGGAAACCACAAACCGAAAAATTCAAGAATAATTTCTAACGCTTTGCTGCTTTCTCTACACGCCCTTCTTTTGCTCTACTTATGTACGCATTTGTGTTGTTGTTGTTGTAGGATTTTCAGCGCTTACATGATCTTTTGTGCTTGCAACGTACACCAACACACTGCGCTCATGTTACAAATGCGTATGAGTGTGTGTGTGTGTGAGTTGCCTACATGTTCTCTTGGTTGGCACCTATGCTTATGTATGTGTGTGAAGGCGCGCGCTTAAACGTGTGTGCGTGAGGCTGCTTTGGTTGGACCATAAGTTTGCGGTTTTGTATTTCCATGCGTTGCAGTTATACTCAAGCTACTAGATATCCAATTTTCGTTGCGGTTGGTAAGGGAGGCGGTGAGTCGGTTCTAAAGATGAATTAGCTTTGTTTAACTGTGGTTCTTTTTGTTTGTGTTTTTTTTTGCAATTTGCAAGGAAGCGAATTTTTAAGCTACAATTGAATGAAAAGTTCCACATTTCTTTAAGAGAGAACCATGTAGAACAGAGATGGCTCAGTCACTTGGTTCACTTTTTGCGCTGTGAGCCTCAGACGTCTTTATTTAAATATTCATCAATTGCCGGTCCAATTTTTAAATTTGTTAGGTTCCATTCAAAGCTTAGTTTGGAAGCTTTGCCCTACTTTTTTCTGATAAAATAATAAATAAACTAAAATTGAAATTATTATTGTGACGTGTAGTGAATTTAGACAAGCTTCATTACAAGAAATATAATTTGTTATATTATATTTTATATATAAAATTCTTTGGTGTTGCCACTTATTAAATATTATTGAGCGCGAATTATAAGAAAAAATATATAGAGATATGATAAAAGAACATTATTGGGTTAATATTAATTAAAAATTAGCGCAGCGTTGCCACTCCTTTTTGTTTGAGCAATAGTTGCCGAACTGAAAACAAAATGAAAATTCAATTCAAGCACAATTATTACGTTGTCACCTGATTCGTAATCGAAAAGAAAAATATTCTGAACTTTAAATTTTTGAATTTTATTTAGGAAAAGTGAATATTTTCTTTAAGTTTGGCAAGTGTACTTTAAAATCAAAAAAATATATAAGTTTGAAAAATATAGTACTAGACTATACAACGATTGTTAAAACATAGAAATTTTACAAAATCACAGACTTTGAAGAAAATTGCGAATTTTGCACAAAAATTAGATGATTTTTCGCCAAAATTACACTTTTCATTCAGTCGAAAAAGGCAAAGGTCATGTATGAAAAAATTAACACAAAATAAACAGAAGAAAAAAATGTGTTAACTTCGGCTGCAACGAAGCGATAAGATCACAGGTGCCTTTTTTATAACATAAAAGGATATAAAAACAGTTTTCTCTACATTTTGTCAGATCGGTTTGTATAGCAGATATATGATATAGTGGTTTGATCTGAACGATTTCTTCGGAGAATGTAGCGATGCTTTGGGCAATAATCTATGCTAATTTCACAAAGATACCTTGTCAAGTAAAAAAGTTTTCCAAACAAGGACATGAGTTGGATCGGTCAGTTTGTATAACAGCTATATGCTAGAGTTGTCTTATGTCAGCACTTCCGATAAATGAGCAGCTTCTTGAGGAAGGTGTGCAAAATTTCAGATCGACATATCAAAAACTCGCGTATATACAGACGAACAAACAGACGGACATTGCTAAATTGACTAAGCTCGTAAATCTAATCATCCATTTATATACTTCAGGGGCGTCTCCAACGTTTCTTTAAGGTTTTATAAACACCGTGGAAAAATTAATATACTCCATTCATGGTATAAGAATCAAAGCTATAGGGTGATCTGTTTTCGAGTTACAACTGCAACCAATTTGAAAAATGTAATTTTGAGAAAAATGCGCTTAAAGATAAACTAATTGAATTGATTGAACTGAGCGACTTAACTTACAAAGACTGTAACCGAAAAAGTATTTGGACTAATAATTAAAAAATGTAGTACGTTATTTTGAAAGGTGCATACTATCAAAGCGTAGAAAAAATAAAAAAAAATTATATGAAGTAATTGCATTAATATGCCCATAATTTGCTGTTGAGCGCACATCAATAAATACATATCGTCATACATATTTATATAACTGATATCGTGATATCGTAAAATGAAGTCCCTCTCAGTATTATTGGTGCGAAATAAAAAGAGAGTTGGTCAATAGAAAGAGTCACAAAATATTCTCCAAGAAATTGAAAAATGAAAATATTAACTAAAGCTGATATACGCTGATCTCCCTAGTAGAAGAACAATATTTTTGAGCATTTTCTAACCTCTTTCAATCATTCTGGCAACACTATTGAATATGCTCTCCTCTATTTCCATATATACTACTCTCAAGATAATTAAATTAAACTTAGATATTTACACGCATACATACATATATTACCATACTGACTGTTCATTTTATGCATACACAGTTACATACAAACAAGCATATATGTTTTTAAATAGAAAGAGAATAAGAAGAGCAGCGCAGCATGTATGTAGGTAGCTGCTAGCTTGCCTTTAGCAAAGTTGTCTAAATTTTCTATTTTCACTAAGCTTCCATTTCGGAATGCCAAAAGGGAATTTCTTGTATATATATAAAATTTTGGCTTAATTTCTCTGTATGCTAACTCGTTTTTCTCCTATGTGTAAAGGCATACTGCATGCTCTGCTCGATGTTTATCTGTATGTATGTGTCTCTGTATGTATATCTGTATATATCTAATTGCAGTAAGCTTGGGTTAGTACTTTTCTATTAGTAATCTGCTGTGAACAGGAACCAGCCGTAGCTATGAGTGCGTGAGTGTGCACATTTGCACACTTGTCTGTGTATGTATGTTCATTTGGTATATTTGGTTCATTGAAACCGCATACTTGCACCACAATGCAAATGTATTAGAATACGAATTAGGTTTACCCTTGGGTTACCGCCATTCTTTTTGTATTTTATACCCAGTATGCTATTAGAGAGTAATTAGGTACTAATTAATACTTAAAGAGAAGCAAATATATATTATCACGTAAACAGATGGTACTGCTTAAAGCTCCGAATAGTCAGTAAGCTTACTTACCTTATTTTTGGTAGTAAAATCCTATTACTGGTTTCTATTAAACTTAACCTCAGCTTTTGAGATATCGATCTGAAATTTTGCACAACTCCTTTTTTCCTCAAGAAACTGTCTTTTGTCGGAAACGTCGCTATGGGATCACTATAGCATATAGCTGCCATATGTATTGATCGGTCAGAATTAAGTCTTTGTATGGAAAACTTTTCTATTTGGCATAGATAAATGCCTACGATAATACTACAATCGTCGAACATATTGTTCAGATCGGATCACTATATCATATAGCTGCCATACAAACTGACTTTTTCATTCAACAATAAATCATCCCGAAATATAGGATAATAACTGCCCAAGGTAATGCCACAATCTCCGATGATATTAATCACATACACACATACAGTTAATATAATGCACTTGTGAAGGGTATTAAAATTTTGGTGCAGCTGAATTTTTTTCGTATTTTTTAAATTTTCAAAATATTTTTATAGTTAGATTCTCAAATGTACGCTGCGAATAACATAATTTAGCGTCATCGAAGCATATGAATAAAATATTTACATTTCTATAATGATTAAAATAATTATTATTTTAAATTTTTTTTGTGATTTAAAAAACTAGTAGTAAATTTCGGCTAAAATCCACTAAAAATAGCACAGGAATAACGAAAGTTTGCTTATTTGCATGCAGTCAGTTCTGATATGTGCATTATACATATACATTTGAGCGTGTTTATGTGTGCTGTGTTATTACAAGTGAAATGTGAGGCGTGTGAGAGAGAATGCATCTAATATTCCTTTATAATTATTGTAACACACACCAGCCATTGCGGTTTGCTAGATAATTGCTAAAGTAAATATGCAAAGCACACAAACACACTCATACTCACACACTCAGGCACACACTCAAGCATTTACTGAAGCATACATATCATGTTACTTTAGTTTTTTAAATATAGTACGTACTCTCTGCTCTACACTTCCACTCCCATACCTTGCATGCGCATGTTACTCATACGCCCTGTTGCGCTGCACTGCTCTGTGGCCGCAAGGGACGTGTGCATTTTGAAATGCTGTTATTAAGATTTATTATTATTTTAGTCAAATTAGCAAGCCTTTTGCGCACCAAATTCATATCAAGTATTTTATTTGCTCTCATTATTTATTTGTTTTTCCCTGCTACTTTGTTTGTCAGTTTTGATTTGATTTCATTTGGTTTGCATATTTATTTTGAATATTTTTATTCGACGCCATTTTGCCATTTTTTACCAAATTAATATTCGAGTTTTTTCTGTTTTTAGAATTCGCTTTCCATGTTGATGTGGCAACGGCATATAAAATTATCGCCGATTCATTTAGCGAGAAGGAAATTTGCGAACTAACGGAAATACAACTGTTTCCGCCACAAAAAATGGTCAGCATCGTGCAGAAGGGTTCACCATTGCGCAAAATGATTACATATGGGTAAGTGAGTGTCGTTTTTTTTTAAATATGTATATGTATTTATGCTTGAATGATTCTATGTGGCTGTTGTGTGAGTAATGTTATTTCATATATAACTTTGGAAATTATTTGCATGTTTTTGCTTTGCGGTTCGATTGTTAGCAAAATTTTTGAAATCATTAAAGTTATATAAGGTGATTGCATTTTTAATTAAATATCATGTCATTATCACCCCTTTATTGGCTATGCACAGTTAATCTATTTATCTAAAGATCTTTCACTACCCGCAACCTGTGAACCGTCCGGTTGCCTACAGCCCGGGAATCGCAGATTACCTCGAATCCGCGACAGCAGCAAGTCCTACCTTTAGCATGCTGACTTACATTTCTGATAAGCTCATAATAATTTCAAATCTGTTCAACTCAAGCTCTGTCATTTTAAGCAAGTTTAATATATAAATATATATATTTGGCAGATGAAGCCCGGATTCAGAGAATTATACTTTCGCTATTCATAATTTCATTTATCAGTGGTCTTTTTGTTGTTTCCTTTGAAAGGCAAGTCTTTAAATACGATACTATTTAGTCTCCTTGGAGAGAAGAAATTTGAATTCCAAAAAATCGGTTTTCCTGTTTCTAAAGACACTCGATTCTTAATAGTCCTCGCAAAGTTCTTTGTTGAAAGAAGCAATATATAATAACTTTATGCTTTTCTTGTAGACTAGCGCAGAAGCCTTTGAAAATTATAAAAAAAGAAAGAAATTCATAGTGGGTTGAAATGGTCGATCTGAAATCGGAAAAAGGTAGCGAATATGCGTGGTTAAAGGTTTAAGGGTTAAAAACGGTATATCTCGAAAAGTTCTATACTTTTTGGATATAGACTTTTTTCTCATAACCTCAAAATTTATGTAAAAACTTGAAATAACCAAGTTTTTTCATCCCTTTATGCTTTTGTTTTGAATTCTAAAATTATTTAGCCTGGTCTATTGATGAAATTTTCAGTTAAATTTACAATTTAATATTCCTGCTCAAATCAATTCAAATTTATTCTCATAAAACGAACCTCTTTGTTAAGCACTTTTCTTATCAACTCCCTGAAGTATGCTACATTGTTGTATATTTATTTTTCCGCAAGTAGTTGAACATTGAATTTACATAGCTTAAGTTTTCCCCGAACAGCACACATTTACCCGCTTTACCATCTCTCTTTATCATTTCTTATTTGGCATTTGACAGTGGAAATTTTACTGAAGCAAGCAAGTACACACTCTTCGTTGTAATATCCAAAGCAACAATAAAATTGAGTTAAAAGTTAAAAGTGCTGCGGTCATGCCACATCCTTTCAAAAGCAAACGACAGAGAAACACACATATACAGATACAACACGCACTAGCAAGCAGTTTGTCTCTTTCAAAAGTATTTGCTGTCAGACCGCTGATAGCAATAAACAGCACACCGATGACTGCAAGCAATGCACCAAATATGCAACTTGTTGTGACGTATAATGCAACAACACCAACAAACACAGAAACAACAGCAGAATAATTGAGAAAATTATGAGGATACAATATTGTGTGTGTTGGCAACACTGTGTGCTGCTTTGAAATATGTCCGCCAAGCCAAGGAAGGTGCAGTGTGCAATAAATAAGAAAAATTTGCTGAACTTTGCAGAAAATAAAGAGAAATGGTCAGTAGGTGAACACAAAATGCTTGGCGGCGCTTGGTGTGAATGTTTGTGTAAAAATATGTAAGCGTGTGACAGTTGTGGAAAGTATGTTTGCAAGTGTACGCAGCTGCTAAGTGCTGCATTTGCTAATGTATGCATATATATTTATTTATTCGCATTTTATGCAGCAGCCCAGAAATATCTGCGTAGCATACTTCTAGGGGCTTATAACTCTCGATAGCAATGTCAAGTCACAGCAAAGCGCTGGAAGGCAAACATTTATTTTTGGAATTTAGTGCAACAAAAAAATTGTATATAAATACAAATTTGACATATAATTTCACTATTTCACAAAAAAAATTTCCAGCTAATTTATTCTTCTAACTTACAATAGTTGTCTGTTTTTATAAAGAAAAAATTCTCTAGTTGTAGTTAAGTACATTAGAGGTTCCAAGCTAACCTCAAAATGATTGCTGCACAATCTATCATATTGCAGTACGAATGTCGAGTGCTTTGGTTGTCAAAATTTAAGTTTTAGTTTCTAAAATTCGAGTCAAAAATATTTCACTTCTCAAAGTAGTCAAATGTTTATTGCAGGTTAAAATATCTCATATATCTTGCCACAAATCCTCAGAAAATTGTTTGTAATAATTCTTAACACTAGAAAATTTTGGAATAACTGTCGGTTTGTGTGTGTTGGTGCGATAAGATTTATTACATTCGCTCAGTGAAAAACTGGACAATTGTTCTGCACGAGTGGTATACAAGCATATGTGTTGGTTATACGTAATATTATAGCACTATATATGTCTGTATGTATGTTTGTATATTTGTACATATATGAAGGCAGTTTTATGGAAGACATGTCATGTTCTTGACAAGGGAATGCAAGACACTAAACATGTTGTGGGAATGGAATGTGAGCAGGTATTTAACATACATACACATATACATTTTTCTACTTTTTGAACATTTATTTTTGTTAGAATTATTACCATACTGAAGCCAAAAAGAAAATACAAATTTACTTGCAGGTTTTTAATAACTAGTTAGGATAAGTTAAGTCAAGTTACGTTAAATTAAGTTAAGTTACGTTAAGTTAAATTAAGATAATTTAAGTAAAGTTAAGTTTAATGTTATTTCTAAACCCAATGTTTATATATCCCCTATTTTCGAAAAATATCTAATTTGTTTTTAAAACGTTTGCCCAAATATTTTTTTGAGCCAGAATTGCCATACACTGTTTTACTCTAATTATATTTTAAATTTTCTTAAACTCCATTTAGTAATATTAATAATTTAATATGGAACTTTACACGTGAACAAGATTTTTAATTAGGGTTAGCACCTAACAAACAGGTTTTTAAAGAAGCACAGTTATGTTAGATTTTATAAATATAATAGGGAAAGGAAAAAAGTTATTTAAATGAACGTTGAAAGCATGCGTTTTTATTTTATTTTATTGGCCATAGTTTATTTTCAAAAGAAACAAAAAAGGTTATGGAAAAATGTTCGACAGGATTTCTTCGTCTAAAATATCTAATTATGTTTCGAAATTTAATGAAAATGGTTAAGTCTAATATCTTTAATTTAAATTATTGTTTATGATGATCAAGAAATTGAGGTACGCTATATATAATTTGTTAAATTTGTTCACTTTAATTGTTAAGAAGGAAACACATTTTTTTTAATTGCGCATAATCTGGCTACCTCAAAATAAAAAAAATATGGAAAATAATGCGACTTTAATTAAGTTGAGTTAAGTGGCGGGACGTTTACATTTAGTTAAGTTTAAATTAAATGTAATTTAAGTTTAAGTTAAGTTAAAGTTAAGTTAGAGTTAAGTTTAAGTTAAGTTAAAGTTAAGTTAAAGTTAAGTTAAAGTTAAGTTGAAGCTCAGTTGAAGTTAAGTGAAGTTCAGTTAAAATTTAGCTTATGTTAAGTTTAGCTTAAGTTTAAGTCAAGTTCAAGTTAAGTTTAAGTAATGTTCAAGTTAAGTTTACATTAAATTACGATAAGTTTAAGTTCCATTAAGTTCAAGCTACGTTTAAGTTGTCTTAAGTTAAGTTTTGGTTGCGTTAAGTTAATTTTTAGTTAGTATATGTTAAGTATAAGTCCCGTTAAATCTAAGTAATGTTTTTACTTATCATAAGTTAAGTTTAAGTTATGTTAATTAAATGAGAAGTACTATAATAATTTTTGCTGTAAGAGCTGTTAGTTAACAATTGATAACAATTTCTTTTTCAAAACTGGAAAATCGACTTTATCTCCCATATGATTTTATATGTATACCTTCTACACATATGTCTACATACTTAAACGTAAGAGTAAAGAACCAGCAGTCACAATATATTCATAAGCATGTGCCACATATGGCAGCAGGCAGATGTGACATTAGTATGAGTGAGCAAGTAGTAGCATACCTGTCTGTGAATTCCCCAATGAAATATGAATCTGTATGAAAATTAATGCAAGTTTGATTGTCGTACCCACATGCAATACACAACACACGCATGCTACCTAGTTAGGTGTTGGAAATGCGAGCAGATGTGTAAGATGATGTTTTGGATTTAGGTAAGCGCATATGCGTCACTTGGGCTATTCGTAGTGGGGGTTGCGTGTCGAAAAAGTAAGCAAAAAATTATATAACTTTCTATGGTCTGAAAAAATTTAGTGCAATATCTTTAATAAAATATCACTTATAAAATTGAATTTATTAAAATTTCTATATATTTATAGAAATTTCTAAAGTGTTTTTTTTTTCTTTAAGTTTGCGGCGTGTTACCGAATCGGGCTTAATGGATTACCAGCGCAAAGTTTGGCACTCGTCGAAACCGCGTTGTGTTAAACAAATACATACGGACGATTTGAGGGTGAGTAAGGTTGCAGAGGTGATAAATAAATCAAATAGAATATATGTACTTATGGTATATAAAAAGTTAGAGGCAAGTATTTGACGTATGACAAATGAATTGAAATGGTGAAAAGTTGGAATTATACATAGAAATAGTGGCTCCTACAAAGTCTCTGACTTCTTCATAAAAGAAAATTCTTTTTCTTCTTATTTTCTGCTTAACAAAATAAGCCTAAAGTTCAAGCCAGAGTAGGAGTACCGACTTGATATTCATCGAGACAGCATTTAAGCAGATCCTATTATTGTTCTTAGCGGTTGAAAATTTGTTCAACTTAAAGAACGAATTCGTTTTAGAATGGAAACACCACGAATTACTGCTTTATAGTGTTATACTTGATTATGAAGCACCCTGTATATGCTGAAATTGTTACTTTTTACTAAACTAATATAAAAAATCAGTTCAGCTTACTACATACACACCTACCAAGTATTTACATATTTGAATATAAGCGCTAAATTATGCCACTAAATATTTTCCATATTTCGCCTTCATAATATCTCAACTCCTTTCACTTTTTTCATGTACAAACACACACACACAAACGTTGGCAGGTCGACTTGCAAACCTTCGCCTCAGCACTTTTGGTTCTTATCTTCGGCTATGCAGTTAGTTTACTGGCACTCAGCATCGAGATTATACAACATAAATTATGGCAACGCTACCGAGAGCTGTGTGAGGACGACGACGACAATGAGGCCGAAGAGCAAAATTAAGGCTGCGAAGTTGTGGCCACCGCTAGCTGCCGGCCTGTCTGCCGCAATAGTGACAACCCACACGAGTGATACTTTGCGGCGCCGCACACGCTCTAAGTACACTACCTGAGCCAATGACATTTAAACGAGATACTAAACGCCAACACATGGCTCACACGGCTGAGGAAGACACAGCTAAACACCTTCACACCACACTTATTTGAATAGCGCACGCTTGGAGCTCGACCGGTTGTGGGTAGAGTGTGCAACATTACCTGAGCGACGGTCGGTGCTGCTGCTGCAACATGTCAGTGGTGTAGGTTGTCACGTCGCTGTGGCCATATTAGCCATACATACACACACCCGCTTATATACACTCGCACTTAGAGCTAAGCGGCTGCCTTCACAGCTGCCGCACACACACACATCTTGGATAATGCATTTACACCGTCACCGACACCGGCACTGCTGCTGACACTAATGCATGCACCGGCTTTGGCAGCTACACCGGTAGCACCGGCGCCGACACTGACTGAGTTACCGTCACGGCTGGTGACATTGACGTGTTGGACACTGAGACAATATGGTTAATTGCATATTTTTAGCTGCACAAAATGTTAGTGCACAACAGCAGCTAACGGTAACTCAACCTGCTTGGCGTATTAAATTATGTAGCTATGTTAATAAGCCGACTCATATTTTGAGTGGAAAATAAATAAATTTGTCGCTTGTGTTTAATTTCAAAAAGAATTTGAATTTAATTTTTGACTTGTTGGAAGTCGGTTTTTCTGGAAAAAGATAAGGTATCATAAAACACATACTAATATTGTAAAGCCATTTTTCTCATGACTAACGGAAAGCACTATTTTCTGTATTTTATATATGCGGAATCTGGTGATTACTACGTCCACAAAGTACAGTGGATCGAACTATATGAAATGTTATAACTTAGCCACATATTCTTCTCCAGGTAAGAGCGAGTTGGCAGCTTTGTGGCTTCTAGTCGATTACGTTTCGGTTAATTTTGTCTGGATCTCGTTTCAGAACATACCCGTGGTAGGCCGATTTTCTTCTGAGAATTTCTGCCCAGAGCTCTTTCCCTCTGTAGAATGATGTAATGTTTGGCTTGTTCATAAGTCTGTGTTAGAGACCATGACGGGCCGATGAACGATGCGCCAAATATTGCGAAACATCAGTTTGTGAGAAGGTGCAGCTTTTAGATGTCAGAGGCTGCGGGATTTCATGTTTCATAGCCGTTTTGAAATCAGGACAAGAGTCGACATCAGAATTGGATAAATAAACTGATATCAGAACCATTCAATCTTAAACCGATCTTATCCATGAAAACACAATAAGCCTTGGATTTTCCTATATCATATATTCTTTTAATAATCCTTTATATACGCTCTACCGATTGATATTGCTAAATATATATATAAATTATGCGATCTAGATTATAAAAGTATAGCATGGTTTATTATCATAATATACTGACGTTCAAATTGTATGAAGTAGGTCCAGACCTTCCTCTAGCCCTCATATATAGTACACAGTCTAACGATTTGCGATCTTCTGGTTGACTTTGTATCATATATATCAATCAATGTCGTTATCTGAATTAAAAGAAGATATTATATGTCCTCGAGTATCTATTTTGTTGAATAATATACTGTAGTATAATTCGCAATTGAGACATTGTTTAAAATAGACGAATTGCCGAAGGCATGAGGTACATAACTATATTGTTACGAGTTTAAAAAGGCTTGTGCATCGCAGAAAAAATAACAGAAGAACGAAAGTTTGGATTTTGGTGAAGTACAAACTTGAAACTTAATTCTTAAAGTAAAAACTTAATAATATTTATGTATGTGCTGCTCTATATTATATGTATCGTCAAGGCTTAACGGAAAAGTCTTATCTGTATGCCGCCATAACGTGCAACCAGAAAATCATTATCGATACATTTTGTATTTTACTGCAACGACGATAGCAATATTTGTATGTATGTATTTGCATATGGAAAGAAATAACGAAAAAGTAAGCAGGTGTTGCCGACATCTGTCGCTTGTGTGTGTGCATTTGTAAATTTGTTGTGACATAAGTTTAAACACATGTTAAGAGCAATTGCATGGACTTGCAGGCGACAGGAGGCTTCCGAGGCTTTCGTATAGAGGTCAACAAGTCCAATTCACTGGGTCATATGCGTATGCAATGTGTTGACAATTTAAAATGTGAATTAAATTTAAATATTTAAAAATGCAATTACCACATACAAATTAACATGTCAGCACATTTGCTTGCCACGCAGCTAACAAACGAACAGACGAACAAAATAATGCAAGGAGCAGCCAATATCAACGTGCAAACAAATATAAACATGTGTAAATAGAGACGTATAATATAAAATTATTCATACCCAGATGTATACACACAAGAGTATGTGTGTATGTGTGTTGTTGAGAAGTAAACGAGATGGGAGTTCAAGTTGTTGGTAGCAAATGCCAAGTAGTAAATGGTATGGGTTTTCTACTGCTACGGAATGCATCACTTTTGGACCAGTTTTGAATATTCCATGCTATGATGGATTATATTATTAATGAGTGTGACTCTAGTCACTACTATTATGGAGTTATATGCATTTGGAAATTTCACAAAATTTTATTTTTTGCACATAAAAGCACTACCAAAAAGAACGACGTAATATAAAAATGAAATAAAACTCTCAAATTTGGTCAAAATGGGTTATGCTTTATTGTTATGGAGATCATTTTATGCTCTTAATGGTTTGAACAAAATGTCGGCTCCGTTGAGCTCTTCGAGCGTTGCTGGTTGATTGGCGGAAACTTTGATTTAACATATCCCCGAGGAAAGTAATCTAGAGGCATTAAATCACATATATGATATGACGTGAATTTGCATAATAATCTTGGACAATTTCCTAGCGCTGTGTCAATGTGAAACATGAAATGATAAAATGGCAAACCTTACTGAACACAATGACAGAGTTTGACACAAGTCCGTAAACAAACGTGGCCGCCATAAGCAGGTAATGATTAAAGGAATACAATTTCTAATAATAATTTTGAACTTTAGCCACTTAAGCTACTCTGAGTGAACATTTTTCACAAAACTGAACGTTTTTGCAAGAAGCCACCATTTTGACAAAAAAAAAAAAATTTACTAGTCTTTCGATCACTATTTATGGTAATAATGTAATATAAATAATAACTAGTCCACATTTGCGTACAAAGTATGCATTATGTAACCTGTTTTTTTGCGACCACATTCTCACATTTTCTGCTCTTGTTGAATGTCTGCATTGTTTTTTATTATTTAACTACACTCTTGGCCTTCTCTATTGCCACTGCTTTTGCATATTTTTGTTATTTTCACTTCTGCTTTTGACTCTGCTTCTGCTGCTGCTGCTGCTACTGTCAGTGCAGATTGTTTGCTATGCTATTTTAATTTTCATTGCATTCATTGCTGTCACAAAAGCCTGAGCAATGTTGTGCTCCGTTTCGTCGACCGGACTGCAATAGTGCCACGAATATGAGCTGCAAGCGAAGCAAAATAAACTTGCATCTACATACACACTTACACATACACACACATATGTATATATAGTAAAGTGAAGCGGAGCAACAATTAAAAAATTAAAATGGTAAATGGAATTTTATGTCCAGTGTGATTGCGAAATTGTTTTTTGCATAACAAAAAATGCAGTTGCTCTGTTGCTTTGATACACACAGACTACTATACTTGTACCATATATATTTATTTGTTGTGTGCCAAGAGTAATAATAACTGTGAGTCGTGCAAAACCTTTAGGGATCTATGTAGGCTGGGTGACTCTTAGCAATTTATGACTTGTGTTTCGATTTTTTCTCCTTACGACTTTGTTTCTAAAAAAAATAATTTGAACTAAAATTAATATTATTTTGTTTGTTTCGCTGTTAAAAGTTTCAAAAAGCATTTAAACATTTGAGATTGATTGCTTCCGTGTTGCTCAGATTTAGATTCAGATTTTCAGTATGAATAAGAAATAATATTTAAATATTGGAGCATGGACTTAATTTCAAGTCGGCCCGTAAACGGTTTTTCTGATTGTCTGATTATCAAGATGAACTAGAATTATGTGTAGACTAATTGTAGTCGTCCAAGAACGGAATTCAAAGGCAGCTTTTTTAGTCATGTAGTTTTCAAGAAACATAATGCATATATTTTAATGTTATTGCCTAAAAATTAGCTTTATTATGAAGATAAGGGGTTTGCCATTATGTTTAAAACAAGATTTCGTGCAAGAGACCGACGCGGTTGGTTCGAATAAATTCCAGCCGAGAGATCCAATTTACGGCCACTTTTTGCAGCAACGCACCGAATATTTACTCCAAAGGCGTCAATCGTCTCGGGCTTATTTGCATAGACAAGCCACTTACATAACCCAAAAAAAAAAATAGTCCAGCGGTGTTAAAATGGACAATCTTAGAGGCCAGTGAACAGGTCCACGAAGTGAGATAATGCGCTCACCAAAAGTTTCCGTTAATACATTGATTATTTCGTTGGCTAAATGGCATGTATCGCTGTTGAAACCAAAGCTCGTCCACGTGAACATCCTACAATTTTGGCACGAAAAACTCATTAATCAGGGCTCTATATCATTCCCTATTGACTATAACATTATGGGTGGCTTCATTTTTGAATAAATATGCATTAGTGATTCCCTAGTGTTGCGAAATCGACCCAATGTTTGGCTTGAATTACCCGATCTGCTGGGCGATTGGGTGGACTGAATACTGGAAGCAGTGTGCGCTGCGTTGCGCGAATCGAACCATAATTTTGGTAATAAATTTTCACTATTTGTAAACGTTGTTCTGATATAAGTCTGTCCATTATGAAATGGCAAAGCAGACTAAGTATAAATCAAGTAACAGCTGTCAAAAAGTCCAACTAAAAAGTGTTGAATCATTGAAAACCGCACGTCGAAAAAAAACACCTGTTATTTTTTCTATATGAATTATGTATTACAAGTGATGGAAAAGTGGAATGTATTAAATATATCAAATATATATTTTTACAATAACTGCAAGTAGACTTATATCTGTCAAGAAAGTATGTACAATAATTGGAAAAATTACCTCTCCGATATAGCAGAATACAATAAGTTTATTGGTCTGGCTTCGAAAAATTCAAAAAAAAAGAGCTTTTCAATATTAAGCTTGTAGCACTGTAGCAGTCGATTTTCACAAGCTTTACTTGAGGCTAATTTTTCACTAGCAAAATCATTCGCAAAAGACAGGAACAGGTAGTAATCACTTGGTGCCAGGTTCGGACTATAAGGTCGATATATAAGAACCTCTAAATGAAGCTCTGTACTCTGGCAAGTCCCAATCGATATGTGTGATCTTAAAGTTTAAAGTTGGCCACTTTTAGGCGATTGCTTGCTTTAGACGACGATCGATGACAGTACAGGTCGGAATTAAGAGTTTGTCCGTAAGAGAGCAGTCAATAGTAGACTTGCTGATTTGCATTTATTTATGGATATTTTTGACGATTGGGCTTCTAGAGTGTGGTGAATTTTTGACATAAAAATTGCCGAACGGAATCGGCGAAACAAAAATTGCGCGTGGGTGGCTGTTACAGAAACAAGACCACAAACACTGTTCACAATTATGGCTTGAATTTTCACTTTTATGAAGAAAAACTGCAAAATATTGGGTATCTTTTCTGACGCGAGCTTAAACAACATTGAGTCCAACAATCACAAATAAGTCCGAGAAGTATCGAAATCTTATATTTCTAACGACATATTAGATACCTATCGGATATAGTCGCAATACAAACTGATCGGTCAAAATAAAGCTTTTGTATAGAAAACTCTAAAGGAAATTAGTTTGATTAACTCGTCGAATTACCGTTTTAATCCCTACAATTCATATCTTTCAAATTGCATCAGTTCCAATTCTATAACGATTTCCATATAATACGTGCTTCGAATTATTTACTTCAATATAATGTAATTAATTTGACAAAGAGTAATGTTTATTTAATTTTCCTAATATGTGATTAGGAGCAATTGTACAGTTACACGCGTGATTAGTTATCAAATGTATCCATATAAATGATATGCCATTATTTCTTACAATAAAAACTGATTTACCATTGTGCTGCATTAGTGAAACGAAATGATTTATTATGCAATGTGAGCTAAGCTTATTAAAATGTTACTCATACGCCACGTGTAACAGCAACATCTTAACACAAAAGCACAGAGTAGAAGAACACACAAAGCACTCAGTGAAATTTTGCGGGTAAAAGAAGCTGTCCAAACGGTTGAACAATAACATTTTGACGGAACAATTGCAACAGTGGCTGTCAAAAGTCATGCGCACATATGCGGACACATAATCTGTAACGGGTATCTTCAGTGCTCGTGCTGTGGCAACACTACACGCTGACCACTCAACATTCAAATGATAAATCCGATAGTTAAACGAATTTATTGCTCGTGATTTTCTCATTAATTTGATTTATCACATTGACTGTGTGCATTCACTTTTTCACGAACAACATTTTTCTCAATTCTTTAGCATTTTTTTGTCTTTCTTTGTATGAAACTACACATGTGTGTTGTTGCATGTGAACGCTTTGCATGTGTATGTGTGCGTGTGTGATGACTTTTGGATACAACTCAATTCTCTCATCGCTGGCGGTTGCAGGCGGTAACAATGAAGAATGACTTGTACCCATTGAGTGGGCGCTGAACTGAATGTTGGAGTTGCGTGTGTGTGTGTGTGGCGGTAAGTTACATACTCGCTACCTCAAATGTAGACACACGCGTGCATGTCAATTTTCGTGAGGCCTTCATATGGGCACTCAATGCGCTCAACCGACCACAAGGCCACTAAAGGCAGTTTTCCAGCCATTAAGCACACATGCAAAACTTTTGCTTTATGTTTTCTTTGTAGTCGTGTATATTCGAGTTTGTGTGTGTTTGTGGTTATACATTTTACCCAACTCAATTTGATTGGGCCCGTTGACCGTACGCCTGGTTGAATTAAAATGCATATTACGCTTCATAAAAAGGACATATAATAAATTTTCGAAAGTCAAACGGCATAAAAACGAATTGATGCTATCGAAGTTTGACCACATAATGGTCAACAACAAATAACGAGACTACGGAGGAGTATTGGTCAAAAGATAAGGTAGCTTTTATTATATGTGTATTTCTCAAAGGATAAGGAATGATTCTAAGAATGTGTAGATTTTAAAAAGTATAAAAGAAGGAATTATGAGACAAGCTCTACATATTATAGTGAACTGAAACATTTTCGCAGAGAGCTAACCACACATGTGAAAACCCTGACAAAATCATATTACAATGCCGTTTTTACTTAAAAAATCAAGGCATATCTTTTCGTAAAATAATTTATGAAGCTGCTATAAAAAATTTAGAATGGAATTCCAATAAAACTCTCTTGACCACTTTAGAGTAGAGCTTCTTTCATCGAAAGAAGTTGATTTTTGTGGAGAATGTTTGTTTCAAATATTTCTGGGAGAAAATTTAACCACAGCAGACGATTAGTCTGGTAGCTTTGTCTATTACAGCCAGGCAGAATCAGCTAAGTTGTAGGGAAAAATCTGCTCGAAATGAAAGTGAGTGTAATTTGGCGCTCCCTTCGCCATCTAATCACTAAAAATAAATAAACTGTACCAGACATTTGAGAAACCTTTTTTTGTGGAGTAATTTCCACACAGCCCTCTTAAAAATAATTATACGTTAATGCTTAAAGAGTTAGGAGATTTGGAAGCATTCCGAAGTCTAGATTTTTTTACAAAAAAAAAAAAAATTTTGTTTGTTGGTAAGTTGCTATTTTTCGAAAAACAAAATTTTGGTCATTTTATTTTCGATCATTGCCGAAAATCGCCTACGACAGCAAGAGAATCCAAAATCTTTAAAATGAGTTAGCGGTTATTGAAGTATATAAAATTTCGTAAATGTGTTTTTTTTGTTGTTTTGACTTGCAAGTTGAAAAATATAAAATAGTTGCCTGTTCAAAATCAGAAGAAGAAAAGCAAAAAATAAATATCAATGTCGATTTGTTTTGGTAAATAATTATATTACGAAAAATTTTGATATTTAAGTAAACAATTAAATGATATGTTGAGCGAAGTCAGTATTACAGTAACTATGATCATATTAAAACGGGTTAGTGAGTATGTAATGAAAATGATGATTTTTGAAAAAATCTTCCGCTATTTCTTTATTTGGCAATTAGTCTAGTTAAATGATTAAAAATTATCTTCGACGACTTGTGGAACCTTAGCTATTAAAACAACACTACTTCTTAGTAGTATCGATATAGATATGTCACTGAAAAGTTAACTTATTTCTATAAAAATTGTGCCTGTTGATGGAAAATGGATAACTTACGACAGCCCTAAACTGAAAAAATTATGTACAAGTATTATGAGCTTTTATGCTACCGACAACAGCTCATCAAATTGATGCAAACGATTGTTTAAAAATGCCCGCAATTTGCTACTGACCACAAGGCAATACTTTTCTATCATGACAGCGCTCGTACTAATATATTTGGAAAATAGCGGCTGGGAAGTTTTACATCAATCCACATAAAGTCCTAGACTTTGCGCCTTCTGGCTACCATTTATCCCGGTTGATGCAGAAAGCCCCCACAGGGCTCCGGTTCACATCAGTTTAAGGCATCAAAAATTGGAAAATTCGTGGGTCTTCATGAAGAAATTTAAACTAAGTTAATTGTCCTGTCGCGCTTGCATCAAACATATTGGTTAGAAATTTGCAATTTTATAACGCAAAATCATAGCTCGATACCTAATAGCGGTGGAGTATACTCGGACAATATTAAGTTGCCGAGCTTACCTCTGCCTTAGAATAGATACTCATACAATCTATTAGCACTTTGGTTGGTTCTATGTAAACCAGTTCGTAAACCTTCGACACCTTCATATATGTATCGTATTTTAAGCGGTAGACTGAAGTACCATAAATACTAATCATCTGATTAGTTATCGCAGATGTATATTGTGCTTACAACTTTAAACTAAGTGTTGTGAGGAGAAACATTGATTTCTATTAAGACAGCTCGGAAAAGTTGGAAGTCATCAATGCAAGGAAATATGCATAATCTGCAGTTATATTTCGAGCTGCCTCTAGATCCAAAGATTCTAGATTTTGCTTTTAAGCATTTTTAAGAAAAAGTCTGATAAAGCGAGGTTTCTAATGAATTGTTGAAGTTTTTAAATTTCAATTTATCGAGCTAAAAGAGCACAAGTTAAGACTTATCAACTGTTATTGAAGCAAATTAATATTATTGTTGTAGTAACGAACGTATTATTGAAACGAAAAACTAACGGTTGTATTTCTAAAACCCTGTCACATTTTCGAAATTGCAGCAAGCGCAAGCATATGACATATAATGGAATATACCTAATTCCATCAAAAACAAAATTGCAGCTTATGCTCATTTTCATTTTCACATTTGCTTCTGCTTCAGTATATAATATATAATCGCAAGGAAGTATATAGAAGGAGACGCTCAGTCGTGCAGCAGCAGCTTGTATTGTCTGCCTGACTATCTACGCTACGGTTATGATAGTATTAATACTTGTGAAAAAATCCAAATCAAAGTCAAAAGCAGTTGCAGCTGCAACATTATGTTGCACAAGACGCAGCCAAAAACAAAAGCAAAAAACTAAATTAAGCTAGCTGCTTGGTAGAAAAGCTAAAGGACTGACGAGTTAAGCAGGCGGAAAGTGAGTCAGCCTGGCAAAGACAGCTGTTGTAAAGCGTAAAGCGACTGCGACGGCAGCAGCAGCAGCCACAGAGGCAACAGCGGCGGCAGAGACATCAGCAGCTGTGAGCGCCATGTTGAGCGCTCGCTGGACCGTGCACGCTCAACAAGCTGAAGAAACGCTTTAAATTGTATTAAAATAATAAAATTATTTCCGCTTCGAAAGCCATGCAACAGGGTGAAAGGGTGCACCAGCAGCGTACTTTGACGACTTATATAGCGTAGTGTAACGAAGAGTATTTGAAGCCAACAACCGTAAAGAATTATGAAATTTCGGCCAAACATACATATTTACATAGCGAAATGAGCAAAACTTGCAAAACTTGCGCGCTCACTTCAAAGTCAATGTGCAAGCATGAGTGGGCGAGTGAAGCATACAAATTGGCGCTGAAGAATTTGAAAGGAGAGTTGAGAGAAAAGAAGTTGTAATGTTAAAATATGCATATACTCCCTCATATACATATGTATACCTATGTAGTATCACATAACGGTATTTCTGCTAAACAGTTACTTTTATCTTTTAAGTGCTGCTAACATTTAACGGTACATTTTTTTTGATGTTTGCTTTAATGAGCAAAAGTCAAAAAATTCATTACACTCACGCTTATATGCCAACACATGCATTAGGGTGGGTAAAAAAAACATGTTTTCACTTTATACTCCAAAGAACTTATTGCTACATAGCGCAAAAAAACAAATTCATTAGGGTTGGTAAAAAAAAGTTTTTTTTTCACTTTCTACACTGAAGAATTTATTGGTAGACACCAAAAATTTTTTTTCCTAGTGTAATTTTTTAATCGCCTTTAATTTTTCTATTTTTTCTTATTATTGAAAAAAAAAATTTATTTCCAGGTATTTTATAAAAGAAAAAATTATATCGTCTCTTTTATCTTGAAGAAAATAAAATTCTTAATTTTTTCATTAAATATGCCGTTAAAAAGTTACCAACTAATTCTGTACAGCAGTAGTATTTTTTACCCACCCTAACATACATACAAATACTCATATGCGTAACCCCACCACAACTGTTATCACTACGCGCAGCACTTACCTCAAATGAGTGACAACGTACTCGTAATGGGAAAACAGCCAAGGAAATATCGCCAATGGTTATGCAACACGCTGCTGCAACACATCAACTTTAGCTGAACTTTGACTTCATTACTGCATTTGCCAGGCACTCAACGTAATGAAATTTCTTAGCCACTCAGTGCGCTGCGCTCACATATGCATTTACTAATACAAATGCATATGCTAGTGCGGTGCGGAGTGAATGGAAACTGGGTGCAAGTATTTAAACTGTAGTGTTGTTGCAAGCAAAAAAACAAAAATTACGTTGAACAGCTTTCACTAGCTCATAAGTATACCCGTTAAAAAGTTATGTCATATAGCGCGCACATACACATATATATATGAATGCATAAACATATGCACACCTACAAATGCACGCAGAAATACGCACACATACACACAATTCGATTTCGCATGCGTTACTTGAAAACTTTATATGCTCATTTACTCGCGAGATGAGTTTATTACTCACACTCACTCACATACAACTGTACTTATGCTTGTCATCATAAACTCAAGAATTTTTCCCCACGTTATTTCACATCATTTGTCAACTTACTGAATTTTTAAACAGCATTATGTCAAAAAAAAAAGAAAAGTTAAATTTTTTTATGAGTACTCGCATTGGTAGAATATCATCTGGGAAATAATATCATTTGAAATCAGCATTCTTATCAGTAAGTTCGTTGACTTTTTTATGAACATTTGTTTTTGTAGAAATTGCATCATCAATGAGCTTATTTAATTTCTTGTTGAATGGCTAACGACATTATCTTTAAAGGTGAAATGAAATGCTGATTAGTAAGGAAATAATAAAGGTCTTTCTATACATGTTTTTAAAAGTGAATTGAGTTATTCCGAAAAAAAATAACACTGAATAAGGAAGTAAATAATTATTTTAAAATATCTCTTACACATTCATATTGAAATCATTAGCTTCGTACTCTTTAGAATATTTATTGAGTACATTTCTTTAACGCATATAATATCTCAAATATTTCCATTAGCAAACTTTTTACTATATTAGGTATGTGACTTCGCTAAAGTTAGCCTAAATGTAGGCCACATTTTCGTTTTGAATTTTATTGCTATGATCTTTATATATAATATTTGCTAGTTTTCTTAGAACATTCACGTTTATGTTATCTGCGATTCCGAATCTAAGGCATATTTGTCAAAAATTTACAATGGAATAACAGCGAACGTTAACGGAAACGAACCCAGATATATGTGTATCTTGCTGAGAATAATCAACTTGACAGCATTGCCGAAATAATTAAGGAAATATTTACTGTGTAAGTAATAATCAATACCAGTAATTTATTGGAATAAGCTTTTGGTGAATTATAGCTAGCAGTAGTTATTGGTCTTCGTTAGACTTCTGTCTGTTAGGAAACAGCAAGTCAAAGACCGGAAACCTGAATGCCAAATATTTCTGATTCTAACAGAAATTAGAAGAACAGGCGACTATCTTTATTAACAGATGATGCTTATCCTGTGAGTGCTTCAAATAGCAGACTTGCCTAAGAAAAACTAAAAGCAGACCTTATTCCAGCTCGCTCTTACTTATTCCTGTTATTTTCCCTTTTAATTACGAAAATAACTGTGCATTTTATTACACACATATATACAAAGGAAACAATGACAGAAGTAAAATGCATAAAACTGATTTGCTAATCTGTTATATTTAATATGACAACAACAAATACCGACATTAGTAAACACATCAGCAGCAACAGCAGTCGGATTTATTGCATTCTCCTGAAGAGAATTGAGAGCGCTGGAAGTTTATGGACGAAAGAAGCTGCAAAGGAGCATGAAATGAATAAAACAAATGTTGCTGCCGGTGTTAAAAATAGCAATGAAAAGTATTTTGCACAAAAAAAAAAAATATTAAAAAAAAAAAAATGAGCACAACTTGACTTTTGCACATTTCTTTGTTGTTGCTGCAATTGTTTTTGCACGCTTGCATTGCCAGTGTTGCAACAAGTCTCAGCAGCATAACTGGCATATTGTACATTTTGACCTTTTTTACGGTTACTTGCCTACACTATGAGTACCGTCAAGTTGACGTTGCCAATCAGTTTGCCACATTGCAGCCACAAATGTTTTGCCACGTCAACTCTTCGTTCAACTCTTGGCTGCCAAGACAATAATTACATGAAGAACTTTGTGAGTGACTGAGCATGAGTGCGGTTGTGTGTGTGTATTTGTAGGTTAATGCCCGTAGGCACTAATTTGTGTGGGTAACGGTATGCTGTAGCTATTTTTGTGTCCACTACTGTATAATATTTTACATTGTATAATATGTATATGTGGGTGTATGTGAGTATGTGCCTGTGTGTGCGTGTTGGTTTTCGCACCACAATTTCATCTGAAGAATGTTAAAGTTCGTTAAAGAGGAGAAATCAATTTATGAGCCACGTTAAGTGAAAAAGTTTTACCATCAACCAAAGGCCAAAGGTGAGGCAAGACAAACATAACACACCGGCGTATGGCAAGAGTTGTTCAGCAAAGTTGGCAGCTTCAAAACACACAAAAAAGAAAGAGAAAAGAACACAAGAGGTAGAAGATATTGAAACAGCAAGTTAATGTTAAAGGTTGCATCATGTTGAGAAATTTAGTGAAAGGACAGCCTGCAGGCCTTGTCAGCTGCGTGCGTGTATGTAAAGGTGTTAGTGTGTAGGAAAAAGTTGGCAAAGATGCAACATTAGCAATAAACCATGAATGCCAGCACATGCAGTTGCCTTTTGTTGTACAACATAAGTCGGTTTTTGTGTCGGTGACAGGTGTGAAAATTTCCTCAAGATAACCACACACACACACATACATTATACACACATACAGAGAGCTTTCTTTCATTATCACTGACTTGTAAGGTGTGTGCAGCTGTGCAAGTGGTGTTGCAGAGATCAATTCTGATTTTAACAAACTACAATAACTTTTTAGCCCCGGTCATGGCCGACAAGTAGTGAAGTTGAAAAGTTGCCGAGTAAAAGCTTTCAATGGGCTTTCAAATATTTTATAATGGCTGCACATTTAGTTTGGTTAGCATATCAATTTGTAAAATGGCTGACTGTAAGTGTAGGGAAATGCATTAGGTACAAACTAGTTCTGTTGTAGGGCGTTTAGGTCCAGTATTAGTTTGTTATGCTCGACAAAACTTTTTTGTACCTCAGAATTGAAAACAAATTTGTCATGCAGTGAAGAAAAATAAAAACAAGAAACAATAATACCTTCACAAATGCAAAGGATCCTTACAAGCACTTGATTCCGATCGTTCAAGTTGTATGGTAGCTATACACTATTGTCATCCGATTTATACAATTTCTTCGGATATTACATTGTTGCCTTATAAAATAACTCGTGCCAAATTTCCAGAAGATATCTCGTCAAATAAAAAAGTTTCCCATACAAGTACTTGATTCCGATTGTTCAGTTTGTATGGCAGCTATATGCTATAGTGATTCGATATTGGTCGTTCTGACAAATGAGCAGCTTCTTAGTAAGAAAAGGACAGGTAAAAAATTTCAGATCGATTGCTTAAAAAGTGTGGGACTAGTTCGCCTATATACAGACGGACGGACAGACAGACATTGCTAAATCAACTCAGCTCATCATGCTGATCATTTATGTATACATATTATATGAGATCTCCGATGTTTCCTTCTGGGTGTTACAGCTTTCGTGGCTAACTTAATATACCCTATTCAGGGTTACTGTCAGACAGTCTTTCAAAAATTTCTGGAGTTGAATTAAAGTTGCGTTGCCACACATGTTTATAGTATTAAGTTCAATGATGTATAGGAAGGGTAGTCAAGGATTGTGTTGTTATTATTATGTATGTTTCAGATGCCATATTAGATATAACCCTATCTCAACCATCAATAAGGACTTTCCATCTGTTCTTGTTTTCGCATTCATCGATTTATTTTTAGTGAGGATCTTCTTCAGGTGGTCTTCGGGCGGCCTCACTTACGACTTTCTTGAGGGTACTAATCCTAGGGCTTGTTTGACGCAAGATTCAAGATTTGCCGTAGCTGTGCATACATAAGCTTTCTTGCACTGTGTTCCACGGTCGTTGTAATGTTATCTGTATATACATTACATACGTATTATACAGGTATCCGGTATCCAACCCTAAGATTGGTAGTCCTTGAAAATACTTTTAATCGAATGGATTTGCAAAGCGAAAACAAAATTTAAACGGCTAAAGTTATATCTAGGTTATTTATATTTGAAATTACATATATATATATTATTATGACTACATATCCCAGTATAAAGTTTTGCTGCGTTCCCAATATCTTTTCTTCGAGTGCTCCATGATCTTGCTGAATACAGTAAGCTCAAAAAGCCTAGATATGAAGAATCGTTAGAGAAACTGGCTGATCTAACTACCAAAATGCTACATAGGCCTTACATTTTTGAAAACACAGCTGTGAGATCCTTCTAATAAGGCTTCATTTCTCATATTTAAATAAATATGCAAATAATAATAAATAATACCCTTTAGTGTAACAAAAGCATTGCAAGTATATAATTATTGATTTGCATATTTTTTATAAAAATTTTTTTACCCTACACCTATGTAAATCCTTTAAAAATATGATTATCAAACATTTTCTGGCAGCATTTTGTCCTACTCCAGCTTGTTTCAGTATATATTTATAATTTTGTTTCCAATACATATTTACCCCCAAGTAGTATTGGAATATTGAGCAGCTACTTTAAATCTCAACTGCCTCACACTTCAAATTCAGCAAACACCGTTATACAAAATCTTTTCATGTGTTGTTGTGTTCAAATATGGATGTACTCAAATGAATGGTGCAACAAAGTAGGACTTATCGTCCGATTGGCGATTTTTGCTATTGTGTTATTATTAAGGGGATAACTGATGATAAGCTGTAAAATGTTTGCATGCATTTATATATAGTATATATATTTTTATGTGCTTTGTGTGTATGTATGCATATTTATTCATGCTGCGGCTGTGTAGTAGAATTTACTTGTATGTAGTTTAAAAGGTAAATTTTGATATGGAACTTTATTGAAAGCGTGCAAGAAGAACGATAAGTTTGTTGCGCAAGAGTAAAGGATAGGGTTACGTAGGTTTAAAAGGGTAAAAGTTAAATTCAGAAAATGTTAAAAGAATAATTTTGTATTCTTGTTTTAGCTATTTATCGATGTATCTTTATTTATATTACTGTCATGAGTTCACCGAAGAAGTTCTATTTTTGAAATATCATCCTGAAATTTTGCGCATGTTCTTTTCTCATTAAAGGGCTAATTATGTTCTTATAAGAAAAACTTTTTAATTTGACGAATATATTTACGAAGGTTTGCAAGATTGAACAACTATAGCGTATAGCTACCATACAAATTGACTGGTTGAACTCAGATCCTCATGTGCAAACCTTTTTGATTTGACAAGGTGACTAAATTTGCCAAAGATTATTATCTAAGGCATCGCTATAATCTCCGAACAAATTATTTATATCGGACGACTATACCATATAGCTGCTATTTAAACTGAACGAACAAAATCAACGAAAAAAATGTTTATACACTTTTATGTTATAATAAGTGCACCTGTAAAGGATGGTAATGTAATGTAAATGTAGATAATGTAAGTATACATCCTTACTCAATATGTAATCAAAACTATTCGAATTAAAGGATTAATATGAGTTTATAATTTTCATAACAAAATAAATTTCCATAAAAAATTTCAAAAATAGATTATCGAAATCTACATACTTGTAAAAAATTGGTGGGTGAGTGAACATGAATAAAATTCGTCTGAAAAATATAATTTAATTTCTCAAAAAATTGGAGAAATTGGAGGAAGTATAATAACATCAGACCCTCTTATTTAATTTGACATCAACTGTCAAAATCCAATAGCTTCATGGGCTATTAATGCAAGTTTCTAAAATTTCCTTCCATAAGAGCTTCTACTGACTCCATACAAGAACAGAAATATCTAATTATATATTCCACAAGCTTGTTGAGAAGGCATTTAGTTCTTAATTTCTCTCCTCGATCGACCATGGTTTCTTGGCTGGAGTATGGAGATATATGAATGAGCTGAAAAAAAGCATGACTGGCAAAAA
Source organism: Bactrocera oleae (assembly GCF_042242935.1). Lineage (NCBI taxonomy): Eukaryota > Metazoa > Arthropoda > Insecta > Diptera > Tephritidae > Bactrocera > Bactrocera oleae. Next base: position 67,110,241 of record NC_091540.1, on the reverse strand, counting down.
AATTGTCGAGAAAAGAAGTTTAGGGGTAACTATTGCCTCTGTTTCGCTGGCGAGCATTTCTTTTGCAACTCAAACTCATTAAAAATGTTGTTAAAAATATTTTTTTATGTACCTCGTACTCTGAATTGTTTGATATTACGAGCCTAAAAGGCATAGCGTGCAGTTCCATCTCATTTGAGTTACATTTTTGATATTTTCAAATGAGGTATGTACATATTAAGTAAATTATGCCAAATTATACCATCTAATCACCTAAATTTCCTTAAGATTACAATGAGTCTGATGGTTACGTATACGCCATGTACCACATATGTAATGATTTTAGAACCAGTCGTAATAGTTACGTATTCGCAATGTATTACATTTGTATTGCTTTTAGAACTTGATTAGAACTAGCCGAAATCGTTATGTATACGCCATGTACCACATACATATATATTGTTTCTAGAAATAGCCATTTATAACTAAAAAAATTCTCTTCATATGCAAATCAATCAAAGATTCACATGCAGTCTATTGCAAATTGTAAGAAAATTATAGGTCAGCAAAATTTTTTTGTAAATTTTTTTGGAAATAAATGTATGCCTCATACATGCACAACAAAAAGAGTTTGAAGCAATCGCCCACAAAAATCTTTCTGCTCTACAATAATCTTAAATACATATGTATGTGTGGCAATAATGCCAGTCTGCTACTTACTCTCTTTGAATTTCCAAACTCTTTTTCCACTTATTCTAATCATATGATGCTCACAGCCAATCGAGTGAATTCGAAAGCCCTTGAAATTTGCAAAATACATTTGAGAGCATTTCCACTTTTTTATAGATATATTTACAAGTCTTTCGTTTCGATTTCTTAAAAGGAAGCAAATATGCATAAATTTGAATTAAATAAATTATTTATGAAAAATGAAATAGCACCAGAAATATGCCATGCTTCAGCGCATCATGTGTGTGTATACATGTGCTTTTATGTGTTTCGGTGTGTGTATGCTGGAGTTAAAATCAAATAGGGAAAGCAATAAAAAGCACAAAAAAAAAGCAACAAAGAGCAAAAATTGTAAAACAGAAGCAAAAAGGCGTAACAAGCAATGCATGAAATGGCAAAAGTTCGGCGCGCAGCTGTGTGTGGTGAAAAAGTTGTTTGAGAAAAAATATAAATAAGCCGTTTTTTTCTTCTCATACCACCCGAAATTGCGATCCTTTTGAACGCAGTCAACTGACGCAAACGCAGCAATTCATAAATATTAAATGATGCTCATCAATACAGCGGAGCGTAGCGAGCGCTGCCGAGCGGACAGACACACATACCTACATACATAACATCATATATATGGTACAAGTTTCAACATATGCATACATATTTATATATTTTTATCACATAATATGGACAACGCACGCTTTTTTACAGCGCTATAGTTATACATACCTATATAAAAAATATTTTCATTGAGCTTGTATTTTGCCACACCAGTGTATTTTTATATGCACACTTGCTTGCATATTTATATATTCTTGCGGTTACATCACTATATTGAGTGTTGCAAAACATATTTGTGCGCATTATTGCAACAAAACCAATAAATAAGTGGCACATTTGCATTACGTATTGGTCCAAAATCCTACATGTGTGTATAAATATATTTGTATGTATGCTTTGAGCGTTGCAAATATGTATTGAGACCCTTTGCTACCCAGCATTTACATAATATTACTATTTGCATATTTTTGTATTTAAAAAAAATTTAGCTTTACGGAGGGAGTATTCGCTTATTGCAGTTTGTATCTGTTTCATCAGCCTTGCTATTGGCTTATTTGGTGTTCAGCTGCTGATCGTTGAAATTATTGAGATTTTCGCTGTGTTTCAATTGCTGCTTTAAGAAATAGTGGAATCGTTGAAAAATCATAATTTTAAGTAGTAGTGTTGTAGTTGTAAATGCTCAGCGTTTTATTAATACCTGAATTGTATTAACTAATTAATTTAATTTTACTTTTTCTCGTCTTTATATATAATTGTTAACTTATCTAACTGAAAGTATGTGTACATGTGTTTGTTTGTATGTATCGTCACACGATATTCGCATCTTACTTATTTTATGTGATATGTCATATGTGTTTTATATTTGTGTGTACATGTTTTGTTTTTAAGTGCACAGAATTATAGCGCATAAATGTGTTTTCAGAAAATCTATTTTATCAATGCATACATTTATTTATGTATGCATGCGTATTGCAATATAAATGCATATAATTTTATGTTTGTTTATGAGAAAGGCTGCGCTGATAGATATGTTGTTAAGGCCTTTGATGTTAATGACTATTTCCGGCATTATTTCGACGGAGCTGATGGTTGTGCTTAACCGTGTGATTTTCGCAGCGATACGAAATGTAGATATAGCGAATGGGCAGCTCCTGTTAAAGCAGTAATTTTTTTAAAATAAAACCCTTATTTCTTCCATAATGTATTATAATATGAAAAAGTTTTGCCTCAAAGGAGGTAGCGTACGATTTTTCTTAAAAAATTGTATGAACAACATATTGTCAAAAAATATTAATGCGCTAATAGCAGAATTACTTTCAAGTCTACGGACCCGAATTTTTTTAACATTTGGTTATACAAGTATACACTTCTAGAGTACTACAAAAAAAGCTAAATAAATAATTATAAAATTATGCATCTTTGAAGTAGAGAGCGAAGACGGCCACAACCTCGTCATCAGGACTTGCACACTGGTAAGTCATTTAAAAAATTAAACAATGTCTGATTTTTGATTTCTACAAATTTCATTATCGTTTAAACCACAAAAAAAATTAATTTTATTTATAAAGTGGCGGCTACTCAAAGATAAAGGTCAATTTGTTCACAAATTTTGTAACTTCTTTGTATTTTTTTAAATATATTTCAAGTTAGAAATTTTCAGTGTTGGTTGATTTGCATGTACGATAGATAGCAATATATTATATTTAAAGTAAATCGACTGTTTGGAACTTGAGATATCGTGATGACCGCATCGAAAAAGTAGTTAAGACTAGAGCGGCCGAGATGCTACGCCTAAAACTAACTTTGAAAATCATTTAAAGTGAAAAAAAATATTTAAGGCAGAAATTTTTGAATATTTAAACTATCGAAATATGAAAAAAAATTTAGTTTTTTTAATTAATTTTAGACTAAAAAATGCTCCTAATGTAATGTTGATAATAATAATTTAAGCGAATAAACATCCAGTAAGTTCAAATAGAAATTTAGTTTTTCAAAAATTAAGCATTGTAATTGTTACGTAATATTATTAAATGAATATTCTTTAAATCATAACAAATATTTGATAACGCAATACTATTTTCCCCCATCATTTAATGTTTATCATACGCCCAGGCGTCTTTAATTTTATTGCGTGTATTGCTTACTACACCTTTATGATCAATCATTACAAAGAGTTGTCAAGTGGTACGTTTGTTGTCTATTTACAATTCGTGTCATATGCCTGCGGGCAATTGCATAACATTCCATGTATTTAGTTTTAAAAATTGTTTAGAAATCCATTCGATTGTTTGGCATTGCTCATGGGGAATTCTACAGTTGAAAATGTATTATGAAATGAGAATTTTTTCACATTGTCGATCAAAACTTGCGTTGTTCTCATCTTGAATAATTGCAGTAGTATTATTCTTTACATCATACAATCTTGGAAAACTGGAAAATTAATAATGGCAAATAGCTTGAATAGTGCGTACTCTGAAAGGAGACTGGTCGTCTAACATCACATTTAAAAACTAAGATGTAGGCAAGTAAGATTATATTTCAACGAAAAAAAAAAAATTTTTTTGAAATTGAAGTATGAAAAAAAAATCACACAAGTTATTGATGTACGCTCTAAAAACCTTAGTTTTACTTTTTTATTTTGATCCTGGACGATTCGATTTAAAGAATGTGTGCGATTAAAACCAATTTTAATAAATTTTAGTCTCTCCTAAATGTCTCTCCGTAAAAGCAATATAAATTCTGCTATGATTAATATGGTACAAATTGCCCTAAATGTCAAGATATATGCATGTCTGCGCAGTTTTAATTTATATTATATGTGATGTCTGTATATACACATGTATCTCAATATATACGCTTTTTATTAAATTCAAACTTATTAGTTAAAGTGTTTGTTACAACACGTATCTGCGTTGTGAGTTCCGTCGTTGCTCATTATGATTATCTGTATACAAGTATATGGCTGTGGCAAATTACAAAACTTTTTAATGACTTTCTAACAAGTTTGTTTGAATTTTTTCAAACATTTATTAACACGAATTCGTTTTAAACCATTAAGTGCTGTAAAATCGAAATTACATGAAATAATCAAAGTAAAACAAATTATAATTGGGCGGTCAAAATTGCTTGGCGCTAAGAATTTATGCTTTTATGAGTTTTTGAACACAGCTGTCAACCTTATTCGTAATGTGTTATAAGGTAATGCAATTTTATTTGATTGAATTGAGGATTTCACTGAGCGAATGTTTATGCGTGACTATCACCATGAAAAAACATTTTTTTTTTTTAATTTGTATATATAGATGTGCTTATATAATATTTTTCTTCACAAGAAATGTGAACATACATTTAATTTAATGGGGTGCTTAGCAGAATGTTCAACTATGTAGGTAGTATGCCAACCTGATGTTTTTAATTTTAAGTAGAAATCTGGATGTACCGTTTAGCTGCATACCATCATGCGATTTTAAGATATAGCTTATAACAAAAGAAATTTGAGTCTCAAATAATTTGTTCGGATTATTTTAAAATGTGCCCTTTGAATAAAGTCGACTTAGGCCGCTAAATGTTTTGCAACAGAAATATTTTCAATATTTATTACATGGGGGTGAATTTTCTTAAAAGAAAAATTATTTTTAACACGGAGATGAGTTGGAATATATAAATATATGGCAATAATATATGGTAGTAAGCACACAAGTTTTTACACATTTCCATTTTTATCAAAATCAGTAACGCACTCAACCTTTTTTGCTTTTAAAAATTAATATTAAGTATAACCCTATCATACATATAAAATTGACATATGTATAAAGACTTCGTGTGTGCTTATATTACATATGTATGTATATTTGAAATTGCCATTGGTCAAGTAATTTCCTAATGTAGTCACGTTTATATTTAAGTGCCACTTAAATTTCCCAGTTGCCCATATGCAACACTGGCACTTTGTGATTAAGGTTAAACGAATAGTTAGAATAGAATTATGGTTTTGTAAAACTGTGCATAAATATATGATAGCTCTTCGGAAATTTATTAACTTCGATAAAATATAAAAAGAGCAAATGGAGCAGTAAAAGAGCTATACTACGAGCGTTGTATGAGTGAGTTGGACTTGAAGTGCAGTTAAGGCCTGTGAGGCCAGATAAAAGCGTGATAAGTAAAGGATGCCTAAAAGTATATTAAATTTTAAATGCTATAAACTTTGTTGAATTCTTGTACGAAGTCAAAAGAAAAAGCTCCGAAAATGATGAAAAATACTTTCCTTTGTAGTTTTGAATATAAAAGGTTTAAAATCTATAAAAAAGGAATTAATAACTCAATAAAAATATTTATTTTCAAAAAACTACTTAAAATTAAATTAAATAAATAAATTTTTTATATAACTGTTGAAAATTACAAGAAATATGTTGCAGAAAATTTAAAATTTCTTTTTAAAGATATTTATAAATTACGTTGCTGAATTTTAAATAGAAAAGTGGTAGTTGCGGAAATGAAATAAAAAATTTGAGAAAATCAAAAATTTTTTGACAGACAAATATCTGTCGGAAACGTAAGACCATTGGCTACATTTGTTGAGATGTACTTTTAGTACAAAAAATTTTCGAAAACTCGAAATTGAATAGAAACAAGTAAGCAAGGGCTTAGTTCGGGTGTAACTGAACATTTTATACTCTTGCAAGTTGCAAGGATTAAAGCAAAGCAAATAAACTCAGGCTTTTGAAAAACTTTATATTGAATAATGTTGCAAAACAATTGTACATTTATTATTCGACGAAATCGTAAATAGATTACAATCAAATTTGGTATATTTTTAAGTTATATTATAGGTCATAGACTCACATAGTTTTATTGCTCTTCGTGTCAGCTGAAATTTTATTGCAAATGTCTTCAATTGAGATATATGAGATATAAACTCAACTCAACTCAACTCAAAAAGCTAAGTTTAATATAATGAGTTGATGTGAAAACGTCAACCAAAGAATCGCAATTTATTAGTTTAGGGGTACAAGGTTTGGATCGATGTCTAGACCAATTACATTCATATTCCTATACAATTTTTAAAAAACTTTTTCAAATAATTTTATTAAAGTATTACACCCTTTGTCAGGTGGAAAGTCGGAAATTATTATATAGGCTTTATTGGGGACAGAGAAAAGGATGAGTTAATTTTGACATTGCTGAGGTATACTTGAGGTCATATCTTCAAACATTTTTATGAATATATAACTTAAACATTGAACGACATGTTCGGCATGAGGTATGTTACAATAACTTAAATCAATATACCTATGTAGTATTAGGGAGTTGGGGTAATTCGTAGACTAAATTCAAATATTTTCGGAATTAAACTATATTAAGATATTATATACGTGTTATATACGTTGAACTAGAGTACTTGTATATCCAATATTAATCAGTTAATTTTGCAAAGATAATTCACATATTGACTGATATACCTATATGGCATAAGGCCGAACGGAAGTTTAAAAATCTCATATTAAGTGTATTAAAGGTTGAGGTAATACTGACCCGATTTTTATCTATTTTTGGCGATGCAACATACTATTAATATAATAAAATGCTCCCTAAGTTTCACTAAGATACCTCACATACCAACACATGTGGAGTAAAATCAACCGGATGTTTAAAAATTCTGTGATTAGCTGTACGAGGGCTAGGATACCCTCTTTTACTCAATTTATGCACAAAGATGAAGCATTCAGCTCACATATTAGCCAATATATGCGGTAGCCTATAAGCAAATCAATAAAGTTTGACTTCAATAATATTCTTTAAAAGTTATGTTTGATGCATAAGTACAAAAAATTTGCTTAATTTTCTGAAATATTGAAAATTTCCACATTCCAAGGCATTAATTTTTAAACAAAATGTACAAAGCCCCGTATTCAAAGCCAAGCGTGGAATGCAAGCGCAAAGCGCCGATAAATATTCCTGCAACAAAGCAAAATTTACAGCACTCTTGACAATTTCGACTGTTGTGCATTTTGCTGCAAGTATTTCATCTATCAAATGAGCATGCAAGCTCACACAAGCACACATATGCATATGAATTATTGAGTATGCAGTTTGCTAATATTATGTATACGCCATGGCGTACTAGAGGGGACTGTTATTAATAAGATATTTCTGGATTTTCACTCTTGCAGGAGAGACACGATAAAGGGTCGCTAAGTTGCTAAAATAATGTACTTACAAGTTGGATGTATAAAAGTTGTTGTATTGGTGGCTCTATAAGAAAACGGACATAAACAAAAAAATTAAATTTTACAAAGGAAAAAAATTTAACTGATATAACAACAAATAATGAAAAAAGATGAGCAAATTAAATAAATATATTAAACAATACAAAAATAAAATTTAAATAAACTAAAATTAAATAAAAAAATTAATAAATTACAATAATATAATAAAAACATAAAATAAAACAAAATAAATTAATATAAAATAAAAAAATCAATGAAATAGTATATAAATAAATTTAAATAAAAAAAAATAAATAAAATAAAACCAAATAAACAAAAAAGCAAAAAAACAAAATAAAATAAAAAAAATTAAATAAGAAAATAAAATAAAATGCAATGATATAAAATAATAATGAAATAAAAAATTTAATGCAAAATAAGATAATAAAAACGAAAATAAAATAAAATTATATAAAACAAGAAATTTAAATAAGAACTATGATATAATTATATAAAATTTTTTATAAAATTAAATTAAATAAAGAAATAAAAAATAAATAAAATGATTGAAGTAAATTATTAAATAAAAAAATAAAATAAACAATATGCATTAAGTAAAACAAAAAAAGTATAGATTCCCATCTGAAATTTAATAAAACTCTAAAAAGACAAATTAATTTTCAATTTTACTTAAGCTGTTTTTAAAATTATTATATTAATATTTATTAAATGCGCATACATTTTTGGTAGTTTAATTTGTACATTTTTTATAAAAAAAATTAAATTTGAAGCATAAAACTGAAAACTAAAAAAAAAGTTCCCTAATACAACTAGAATTTTTTAAATTTAAACAAAAAAGGTGATCACCAGTAGTCAAAGCAAGAGAGAAATATGAAATAAGAGGTGAGTGCACACATACTTGTATTTTTTTCATCGTGACTCAACGTGCTCTATATAAAAATGCTGAGACTTAGCAACTTTGCTTGTGTACATAAAAGGTTTGGCAAAATATTTTGATTAAAAAACATTTTTTTTTTGCATTAATTTTAAATATTTGTTGCTGAAAATTGCACAGTATTATCAAATATCTAACTAACGGTATACAAAAATTACTGTTGTACATATAAATAGCTTGTATTTCTATATATTTAGCATAAGCGTTTGTGTGTAGTTGCCAAAATAATATTGCTTTTATTAAAAGCTGTCCCTTACGGTATTTTGCTGTTGTTGTGGTCGTTGAAGAAAGCCATAACTTCATCATTGCATTTTTTGTCAGAATATTGTTGACCTAATTCAACAAAATACACAGCAATACAGGGGAGTGTGTTAGTGAGTGTAGGAAAATGCATGTTTGCATAAGTGTTGGTATATGTGTGTGGCTGTATGTGGTATAAAGATGCAACAACGTAATGCTGCTGCCTACCATTAGGCGTTTTTAACTACTTCGGCTTAGTTGTTTAGAGTGCGCAGTCTCTTTTGTGGTTTTGGTCAACCAAAATGTACAAACTGTTAACTCACTAGAGGCTGTGCCGCAAACAAAGTACGTAAAATTCTGAAAGTGGCCAAAGGACAACGGCAAACTATAACAATGTGTTAGGAGAGAAAAAACAAAAGGAAAGAGTAAAACAACAAATGCAAATTTCATTGTTCATTTATATGCAAAATAGAGGTTGTTGTTGGTAATATATAAACATATATACACATATACGAATATACATATACCTCAGCTTGCACCGAAGTTTCCTGGAAAAATGGTGCTTGCGAAAAATGCAACTTTTGTGGTGAGTGCTGCAGGCGTGTGACCAAAAAAGGCATTTAAAGTGGCGACAGAGCAGTGAAAAATGTATTTTTCCCAAAACCACCGAAAAGTAGAAACCCAAGTGTATGTTGCTATTTATATATCTGGGTTTACAGGTACATAAGTAGACTCGTGAAAGTATTTGTGGTCGACTTTTTAACTGAAATGCAGATTAATAGTAGAATTTATAAAAGCCACGATGACACAGTTTAGAAAGCAAAACATTTTAACTCAACATATGACTTATAAAAATATAGCCGAAAGCCTTCTTGAAATTGAATTTGAGTTTATTAAACTTTATTAAATTAATTTTAAGAACTTTTTCAACGCATGCAAATAATTAAATTGAACACTCTCTTCAGATGTAACGCTGTTCAAATGTTGTAGAATATATTTTTGCTGACTGTTCCATATGTGAAAATTTCTTCTCTGTAAGAAAAATAATTAAATAAATTTCGAATTCGAAAACTATCAATTTCGAAATTCAGATATTTTTAGGCCCAAGCCATTTCAACATCAAAGTAGAAGTAAATTCGAAAGTGAAAAAATATCGCATCTTTCGATTTCGAAAAAATCTCAAATCGAATAGCTAAAAATTCGAAAATCGAAAAAATTACAAATTTAAAAATTAGAGTACGAAGCTTTATTTTTTGATTACAAAAGAAAAAAGACGATATTTTTGCAAATTCAATATTGTATATGTAAGATTGCTAACTGCATCAATTGCTTGTTTGAAAAATATGAACTTCTCAATTCAGAAATTTTCTAACTTTACCATGTTTACAGAAAAGTAGAAGTAGAAAATTGGAAGTAGAAACAAATCGAAAGTTTAGAATTTCGAAAAATTTTCAAATCAAACATTTTGAAATTCAAAAATTTCAAACCAAAAATTAGAATACGAAACCTTATACTACTATATACGTATAAATAAATAAAACAAGGTGATATTTCTGCATATCAAAATGTGTAAAAAGTGTGTTTTTCAAGCCTTATTGTGGTATATCGATTTCGAATCGAAAATGTAATATATAATTACCAACATTTATAACTTTTCAAGCTCAGCAATTTTTAGTAGAAAAATATAAGCAAAAAAGTCAAAATTAAAAAAGAAACGAAAATTTCGAACTTCGTAAAAATTCGGAAATTCGAAAATTGAAAAAATTTACCTAGAATTTACGAAAGCTTATATTTGTGATATTTAAAATCATATAATAACGATATTTTTGGATATCAATATCGTTACTTGGTCAAATTAATGGGTGGTTGCAATGTTACTTATTTATAATATTTATATTACTCTATACATACAAATGTACATAAAAGTGAAAGTCAAAAAGAGTGAAGAAATTGCAATAAAAGGACTGATACACTTTGTAGCGTTTTCATTTTATTAATCCAATTTGGTTATAAAAGATTGGATCTGAATCGAACTAGTCACATTTCAATATTTCTAAGCGATTCTTTTTCAAAAAAGTTCAGGCTAAGGGCATAGTTCTGCAAGCATTAGATCAGCTAAAAGGTACTAATTAGGGAAAGTTTTATGGAAAAATAAAATATTTCAGTTATCTACTTTGAAATACCTTTGCACATGCATAGCTAAAAATACTAAAAAAATAAACTTAATTCACCTTCCAACACTTCTTTTACAAAAACACTTAATTTATAAAGATGTCAATGTAAATCTCTCGATTTAATGGCCATTCTTTGCCCCTCACAGCGTGTGGATACAGTGAGTGCAAAGGCGCTCTTCAAAAGTGCATTATTTTACGATTTGAAAATAAACTTGCACGCCAGCGAACACATTGTCGAAGCTTAGCTTACATATGTACGATTAATACATACATATGTAGCCAACAAACTGAGCCATTAAAATTGATAGCGGCTTAAGTGTGCTTATAAGCGCACACGCACACTTATATGCACTTGTGTGGGGTTGTGCGTAAGCATGTAAGTATGTATGTGTATTTTATAAGATCCTGGAATTTGAGTTAAGAAAGCGTGGAAGGAATTTTTCAAAGTCTCATCTCCGCAATTCTAAGCGGCTCAAATGCTGCTGCAATACTAATACAACATACACCGTTATACACCTACATATGTTTATGTGGTGGGTTGTGTGAACAATTGCAAGCAAGCAGCTGAAGTATCTCAATAAATCTTGAGCTTAACATTTGCTCAAGCTTGCAAAATGTGCCATACGTGACTGCTTGGCGTAAATGAAGGCACGCAAACGCGGTTGATAATACACAGATGAACAAACACACATAATGATACACACATATATATATATATATATATATTTAGAATCTCAAAGCTATATTTGCGCATTGGCATTTATGCATACATACATATATAAATGTATATATGGAGAATATAGCATGCTCATATGCACCTTCGCTTGCGCTAATATTTAAGTCACCTATGTGTTGATGTGTGTGTGCGTGACGCGTATGCCTGTTGGTTGGAGGTGAAATGAAACGAATTGCAGAAACTTGGTCTTTGAGTTCATTTGCAGCACCGCTATCTGCGCGTCTGTGTGCGTACGTGCATATAATAAATTATCGCATTTAAAAAGACTTGTGTAAGTAGCAAAATATGCTCGAACATACCGAGCGCTGCACACCTTCCCGCGACGCATCTCCCGATGTTGTTAGATAGAATACAGTTGGCGTTGCAGCGTTGGTTTGCAAGAGTGGCGACTGCCATTCGTTGTAGATAGACACAAATATATCATACATATACAATATAATATTTTTCTTTCACTGACTTACAGGAGATTTCTATATACAAGTCTATATACTTGTATATCAAAAATCATATATAGAGATTTATATACAAATTATTACACGCTTATAATGATTAAGAACACTTGCCACATGCTTTTTATTCTATTATTTTTTCATAAGCGAGCGCAAGTTTAAATATATATACATATATTCCTCTACACATAAGAAAAAAAGTATTCAGTATTTTCTAATCACAACTACCTGTCAGCGCAAAGAATAATGAGTTAAAATTATTCGTGCAAAAATTTTAGAGAAAGTTTTTACGTTTATAAATACAACTGAAGAGAGTGGAAAACAAGAAAAAACGTTAACTTTGGTTACACGGAAGCTATAATACTCTTCACAAATACAAAATATTCCATACAAGAACTTGATTTTAATCGGCCAGTTTGTATGGCAGCTATACGCCATAGTAGTCTGATCTAAACTATTTTTTGGTGTTTGTACTGCTGTTTTGGACAATAATCGTCATGCTTCGTGTATAATTATATATTTTATAAAATCTCTCATTTCTTTCTATGGGTGTTCCAAACTTCGTGGCAAATTTAATTTATCTTGTTCAGGGTATAAAAATTCTGCATGATTATAATGCAGCGACCCAAAATTTGTTTAGTCCAATTCAACACTTTCTAGAATATACATTCTAAATGGTTTAATTTTAACTTAGAATTCAGACGCTCGATAATTAGAATGATTTCGATTCCATTTCTGCCTGGCTGAATTCCTTAACCACATACATTAAAAAAAAATATATAACTAAAACCTTGTTGCAGTAACGGGCGCAGAAATATAGGTGACTTTTGTATTCGTCGAAATAAGATACAGATTTAAACAGTCATGCAGCACACATTTCAGCTAGTTCGATGCTTTGAGAACAAGGTTTTGAAAAGAAGGAAAGGCTCAAATGATTCTACCTCTAGTTCTTCCAAATAAATTGGACACATAGTTAGGTTAGGTTTGATAAAAAAAAAAAAAACGTAAAAGCAACTGTGATCTCTCTTGGGCGACTAAGAACGCCAGGCCATTGTGGTACCTAAAACTCCCGTATAATGATCAGACCCTCATAATTCAACAAAACAATTTGAGCATACCAAAAATTTAACTTAACTTGGCGCATGTCAGTTTCGGCTAAGTCTCCTAGTTTACCGAAAGTATACTTGCCAAGATGTTTTTCATGAAAATAAATTTTTATTTGGCGAAGAGAAAAATATTTTGCTATCAAAACAAAATCTTCGCCGTCGCCACTGCCGTGGTCACGGTTAAATTAGGCTGACCTTCCAGTCAGTACATTCTACAGATGTGGTCCCATATGACTTCTTTTTTTTCAGATCTTTACAAAATTTATTTTTTAGAGAAATTAAAAAAATTTAAGCTTCGTTGAGTTAAGTGTATTGGGCTGAAAGGAGACTAACATATGTTGAGAAATAAATCACCAAATCGGATCGCTCGCAGATATGTTACATCAGCAGGTTAAGTTAAATTTTAGCTAGAACAGATATCTCTGCCTTTAATGTAGACTTTGTGAACTTAAATAATAATATGGAATTTTAGTTTATTTGATCACATATTAAAAACTCTGCTGACCAGGTTATCCACACAATTACAGCGTATGTAAAACGGTACGTCTCCCCTTTTTCCTGTGCTTTGGAATTTTAATTTCTTTATCATCACAGCATATATCACAGCAGTTCTAGATGTTAAGAAGGACTAATGTATTAGAACTCATCTTTCACTTCACTCCATTACTTAAATAATTGCATAGCTAAGCATAAAAGGTTCATGGAAATTTAACATAAAAGAAAAAAATATTTCTCGCTGCTTAGCTGTTGCTATTCCGCGAACTCTGCGCTCGAAAAAAACACTCGACACTCGCACAATTTACTTTTGTTCCTTCCGCGTGGCAGTTTAATTATATAAATAGAAAATTAACACCTAAGTAAATAATTAATTTTCACACACATGCAATTTTCAGCTTCATATGGGTGTAAGTTAATATATATGGCTTATATATATATATAGAAGCTTCTGTATAAAAATATTTTATGCGAGCGCCAGGGGCGTCTAACCAACAAAACATGTCGACACGCAAGGAAATGTACGCCTTTAATGTTGTAAAATATTATGTATTTGCATGTCGGTGCTGTTGTTAAGCTGTGGCGTTGGTTTAGCTTTCAGCAAATATTTTGCAAGCAAGCTAAATTGTGGCAGCCACACCTCTTTCCGTTCAAACCACATATGTTTTACACATACATATATGCTAGAGTGTATTACTTTTGTTTTTGCATATCTAAGTTATGCGCTTTTTTGGCTGAAGCTTGCTGAGTCGGCCTTAACAATTAAAGGTTTTAAGTCTAGAATACATAAATAGAAGGCTGAGTACATCATAATAGTTATGTGTGGAAGGATAGGCCGAAAATCTAATAAAACTTGTTTGACCACAGATCATTGTTTTGACCATAGATGTTGATTGGTAAAGGAACTATTTACTCTATGCGGTTAAGCTTATCAGAAAATAGTTTTTGATAAATGCTTGTCTTCATGTCCATTAGGATAGAAAAAAAATAAGTTTAATAGTAATAAAGTGCTTGTCGTTTCCTTTGACAAGATATCTTCTAAAGCAATGGTTCAATCCCAGTAGCAATTTGTCTGATCGGCCTACTATAGCGTATAGCTGCCATACAATCTGAACGATCGGAATCGATCCTCTGCATTGAAAATTTTTTTAATCGATGAAGCTTTTTTAGTCTAACACAATTTTGTTGCCTGATGCCTGTTTCCCATTCCATCATCCAATGATGTTTCCAACTCAGTTAAGTGAAGGCTGGATAGTCCAGGGGAAAGTGTTGAGATGTGTTTCTAAATCTTCTTCATCTAAACTCACGCCTAAAGTTGGACCGCAATAAGACAACTGACCGGTTTGCTGGGACGACAGTGACCTCTTTGTAAGCTCATCGGCTTTATAGTTTCCAATGATTTCGCTATAGTCACGTATTCATGCAGGTCTTATCATCAAATAGCTTGATGCAGTTATTAATAAGGCTAAACATAACTTGATCTCTATTTGCGCAAAAGACGATGCCGTAGTCTAGCTCAGGGACCGTCGACACACCAAACGAGCTTATGGAGCCGGTGATTACCATTTAAAATCAGCCACCTTCAAAATCTTAAAAGGCTTATCTTGGTTATAAGATAACCCACTCAAAGTTTATTGCAGAATTTTATAATACCTAGGTGAAAGATGAATTATTGTAGAAAATTTGACACAAGCCCTTATTTCACCAGTTATAGGAACCAATATTCTCCACTCAATTTCTAAAAGCACCAAAAATTAAATCATTTATTTACTAAATTAAGTAATTCAAGATAAGTCATTCTCACAGAAATAAACTAAATGAAATGCAATTAAATGCAGAAAACTTTAATTTATGACGACAGAACACTCAACAGTCACTTACTCACTCGTTCGCTCACTCATAATCCACTCACTGACAGCTATGCAAACATTGCGCAGATAATTATTTTTCTGAGTTGTTATAATATTTTTTGTTCTGCTTTTGCAAATATGCACAGAGGAAGCATTTCAGCGACTGTTGGCTTCCCACCGCGTGCTTGACACTTGAAACATCACTTGCCACTTGCTGAGCACCATTCATTAAGCGACCAAAATCACCGCTGACTGGACGGAGTGCACTGCCAAAACTTAATTCAACTCGACACAAAAGTTTGAATTTAATTTGTCAACTGCACGCACACACATATACACCCGTATATGTATAATTATATACCAGCATACACGCTGTGAAAGTGTTGTTTCAAATGAAAACAACAAATAAAGGTGTTTTGTGGCGATTTACGTTGAAAGACCTGTGGACTGGGAAGCGCTGGTGACTTAACAATTTAGCTTAGAAACGCCGAATTTTTAATACCCAGCACACAATTTAGCATATAAGATATAAGCGCTTAGTTTTCGCTTTTACATAACCTGTCAATTCATTGGTCACTGAGCGAATATAAGCCGAACTGATCCAGCTATGTAAACCCGATTATCGTGTTAGGCTTCTACTACTCAAAAAATCTGCTTTCCTGTTAACTAGAGTTCTGGCTGAATTTGAAGGAAATTTTTTTCTAAGCGGTATTTTGAAATGTTTTTCCATTGAAAGAAGAATTTTATCGACACGTTCGGGAAGTAGATAATGATCATTCGTTTCATGTTATAAACCACAAGTCCCTCCAACTTGACTTTTGGTATTATAATCCTTTCAATTAGCCTACCAAAACAAAAAACATTTAATCAGTTAATAATTTCGAAAATTCGGTATTCGTATTCGAAAGAGTTAATAACAATTTTGTATCAATTTCACCAAAATATTTCTCAATCCTCTCACAAAAAATATTAGTATGAATTTATTAAAATATTATATTGGTAAAGGAGAGAGAATATTCTTTTAATTTCTTTTTTACTTTCTCGGATTAGAAAATTGATTTTGAGGTTTCTATCTCAATTATCGGTAGAATTATAGGAGTTTGTCATAATTCTTGATTGGTTTTATGGTATGTCGAGGGGTATCTCATTATTAAGGCGACTCCGAATAAGCAGAACGTTGTCTATTATGATTGCTTTTGAAAAAATGTTGCGCGAATTTCTTAAGGCTTATAAGGAGTATAATTAATATGTGTAAGTATTTATAGAATAGGAAAAACTAAAGTGTAAGTTACGACTAAGGGTAGAAGGTGACTTTACTCAGTTTTTTTTGGGGTTGTGCAACTATTCGTGGCATAAACCAAAACTGAAACTAACCTTAAATACAAAGCAACACCCCACCCCCAAATATTAACATCACCCACATACTTCGCTGATGAGCGAGTGAGTGCCATAAGTTTTATCATTAAGTTGTTGTTGTTATGGCGGTTGCTTTGCTTTTCGTGTTGCGCCTTTACTGTTATTGTTTTCAACAAATTTCAAGTACAATTAAGCGCAATTAAATGCAAAAAGCTAAGAAGCAAACTAAGATCAGCTGAGTTGCGGCAGCAGATGAGTGTTGTTTGCAGAAGTTTGGCCATTTTAATGGGCTGCTCATTTTGTTTGGCATTGTTGCTAACACTTTTTATATTTTCCCTCTACCCCACTAAGTTAGAAAGTTCTTCCCCGGTGCAGTGACTTTTTATTTTGTATATTGTATTTGTTTTTTGCTTCCTTGATGTTGGTGCTAAAGTGCTGCTTACGCGCTCAGCCACTAATGCGATTTCCTTTTTAGCAAATTATGAATTTCATAAATTCAGCGAACTTTACCTTTTGTT
The DNA here is from genome assembly GCF_042242935.1 of Bactrocera oleae. NCBI lineage: Eukaryota > Metazoa > Arthropoda > Insecta > Diptera > Tephritidae > Bactrocera > Bactrocera oleae. Next base: position 67,092,896 of record NC_091540.1, on the reverse strand, counting down.
TTACCTGCCATTAGTTTGGAGGTGTTGCGTATTTCCATTGCCCATAGCTGGCTTTGAAAGCCTTTCATTATTTATTTGTTCCAGTGTTTTATCATTTAACTTTTCGGAAATTAATTTAGATTATTTGTGAGTGAAATAAATTAAGTGCGTCCGCATTTTAGCACTCTTCAATGTTTGGTCACTTTGATTCAATTAAGCCGTAGATGAGTGTAACATAAGTGCGCACTTATGAATTTAATTGTGCTTGAGGTAGCAGTTATGAAAGGGGAATTTCGCAAATATAAAGATATAAAAGCATTTGCTGAAATTAATTTTGGTGGACACTGTTAATGACCTCAATTAAAATCTTCTCAATTTCTGTGCTTCGTTTACTTATAGTGGTCTCTAGTTGAAGGTCCAAGTGATATACTTCCAGCTATGCACACGGTCTAGACAGAAACGAGTTAATATTCTCTGACGCAATTAAATTTTTTATTACATAACTCTCTCTGAATATGCGCCTTGAGGGCTTATATCCACTTGTGATGTCAAAAAATCAATTCGGCACGTTTATTGAGAAAAATGTTTTTATTATTGAAAATACATTGTTACAATACAAAATTGAACATTTGTTAATTTGGGGGGAAAATAAAAATAGTTTTCCAGGAAAAACGTTATTTGTTGAACGCACAGTATTTGTAACAATTTTATAACTAGAAATTTTCATATGACCTTTTAAGGTATACTTATCAGGTAATGGTAAATCGACGAAAGATATTTTCGGAAAATTATTTTAGATTTTTAACTGCTCTGAAATATAAATTCTCCCACAAAAAACGATATATTTTATTGGAAAAGCGCGATTTTGTCAAAAATCAGAATTTTGACTAGTCCATCGATCGTTACTTCTTTTGATCGATATATTACAGACACGTTTTTTTTTGAGTTTGCTGTTTGATTTAATTTAAAGCAGAAAAGTCTTTCTCACGCCCAGACACCTTTTTTCGGATTTCCTCCTTTAGACCGGGTCAAGCGAAATCGAAATGAATCGCCGAACGTTAAATTATATTAAATTTTGTAAATGTAATTTCTTTTTATTATTTATTAAATATTATATAAGACTTTACAAAAGATATCAGAAAAAACTCGAGTTTTCTGGGAGCTAAGATTAGCTTGACTAGCTAAAATTAGAATTATTGCTTTTACTAATATTTTATTACTTTAATATATCAAGTTGTGTGAGTGGACAGTTTGTACAGTTCATCGAGCTAACTATAAACCTGCATAATATTTCTGTTTCTACACAGAAACTTTTAAATGATCGGTGGGCTACTGGACCCTCTATTAGGGCTGACGATGGGCTAATGTAGTATTTTGGTTTCTCATGAGATCTTTACCATTGCAATATTATTTTCGTAAAGCAGTTCTTGTATAAAAATAACATCTATAGCCAAGTTGGTTTCCAATAAAGCTGATACTACGGCTCTTTAGAGCTGAGGGTCAAAAGTGATATTTCAGAAAAATCTTAAACGAAGAGTCGAATTCGTTAAAAACTTTTTAAATCTAGACTCTTTCGCAATTTAATAAGGGCTTTCATCGTAATTGCTAAAAAGTGTGCTGTGCCGGTGTAGTTGTTGTTTTACTCAGCCAATATTCCACCGACTGTACGAATTAATTTCTTTATTTTTAAATGGATAATGACCATTTAAGTAGTTTCGTGGTGATGTACAAGAACGCGAAATCCTTAAACTTTAGGGTGGAGTCTGGTTCATTTTCTACTCATCGCAATGTTTAGAACAGGATCTTCCTTTTCATTATATTAACATATCTTTTCTGGGTATTATTAAAATTTGTAGTTAAATCAAATATAAAAACTAAGTCCTAATATGACTTATAATAATATGACTTATTATTAATCTTTCAATTACAAAAGCTAAAATAATCTACTTCAAGGCAAACAGGCTTGGTGCCAAAATCAGCCTGCCACCGTAAGTGTTACTTAAGTACCGTTAAAAATGGGTCTGAGTAGATGTAGATGCAAAGTGACAAAAAATTATGATCATGTTATTTTGAGCGTAAAAGCACTTCGAGTGCTCATTTTAATGCGAGCATGTACTTTAGACACTTACACATACACTCTCATACACACACAAACATATACCAACATAAATATGCACATTTAAACACCACGAGCCATGCCAAGTCTGTTAGCCGACAGGGAGCCACACTTTATGAGCGCATCTTCCAGCTGCTGATGATGGCGTTGGCGTTCACCAGAGTTGGCTTGCTGCCAGCAAATGTTCGGCCTGCAATTGTTGCTGACATGCGCTAGCGGCGCTGCTGTGCTGTAAACAAATGTGGCAGCGAGTACAGCATCCAGCGCTACTCGGGCAGCAAGCAAATTGCCGTCGATTTCTCACCGTCAGCAGCGTGAGCACAAGCACATAAATAACGGAAAATATGTGGTGGCAACCAGCGATGGAGAAAGCAGCGAGAAACTAAAAATGTTGTGATTGCAATAATAATAATGTTAGAATAAATGCTCTAAGCTGGCATGAGGACATGCGCCTAAATGCGCGCTATGCAAACGAAATTCTATTGCATTTTTACGTAGTGTTCGCTGCCGCTAATGTTGCGCTATGTGTAATTGCTTGGCGGTCTTTGTGCCTTTTGTAGAGTGGTGTATTTAAATATGTATATTAGGGGTATTCGGTGTATTAAATTTTTAATTGATTTTTTTCGGTTAAATTAAGTAAAAGTTATGTGTGAAATAGTCAATATTTTAAAACTTTTAAAGAAAAAAGTCTCAAAAATATGTATTTTCAAATCAAAAACTGTCATGAGTGCTATCTTAAGACTATTGGACAGCACATCTGTCTGCAAACTCGTAAACTCATAAAAATTCTCAAAATATCGAAAGCAAGAAGAATTTATGTACGACATCAAAAATTATTAGTTTAGTACTAATATGCGGATTTTCAGTGCAACAACATTTTTTTTATTTTTAAAATTTCTAAATTTTTTACATCTTAGAATCTATATGTATAATTTAATAAAAAACTGTATGCAATATTTACCGATGCATAGTTTTTCAAAGCAAAAACTTCTGATTTTTAAGCCAAAAATTTGAAATATTATAAGAACAACCCTAATGTTACTTGTAGCTCATTGCTACTGTCATTGCCGCAGTAGTTAACGTAATTTTGATTTAAAAAAAAGACACTGCAATATGTTGAACGAAAAAAGTCAGTTCTACATGAATTGGCGCTGTTTCAAGATTTTTTGGCTGATTTTTTTATTACTTTTTATTAGGCATATATTTTTTAACATAGATCCCTTTTTATTAGCCTGTTTTTTTTTTTTTTTGCTTCACTAGTCATCGTAGAATACCGCTAGTAGGCTTTTAATATGTAAAAATAAAAATTAGTTGTTTGGCAGCGTTCAAAGCCGCTGCGGCACGCTGCCAAATCGTCGGCATGCAGATGAACCAATAATTGTCAGGAAATGCTATGATTTGCAATATATCGTATATTGCGCTTTGTAAACGCGGATGGCATTTTGTAGGCATTGACTTGATGACTTTTTGATTGCGCAGAAACTAAGGGGATATTCTATTGGTATGTTATTGAGGAGTGTGTTCATAAATTTTTGATATGTCATAGTATGTGTTTGGCGATTTTACAAAAAAAAAAAAAAAAAAAAAATTGAGCAACGCGTTCACTTGAAATTTCGCGTTTCCAATGGAATCACTTTTATGGAGTTGCTGAACATATTGCAGAATTGTTTCGGGGAGTCTACATTATCACAAACACAAGCACAAAGCAGTCAGTGAAGGTCGTGAAATCATCGGAATCTAGCCTTATCTATTACTCTAGAAACTATTTTGCATCTCGAGAAAAGCTTTTAAGACATTACAAACTATTCTAATTAAACTCCATAACCAGTTGAAATTTTAATAAGAATGCAAAATAATCATACATATTTTTTTTTTCATATTACTTAAAAGGAGTAGCAGCAACATATTTAAATTATAGCTCTCATCTTTGAAATTAGTGTGCTTCTAATTTCATAATAAATAAATAGTTTTCAAAAACTATTTGCTACAAAAGTATGTCCTTACCTGCGCTACCATATACCCTACACTTATCCTGACATGAAAAATGAGACCAGCTCAGACAAGCAAAAGTATATCTCTCTTTTTGAAACCAGCTTAGTGAGTGCATAAAAGTTGGGCAAAGCAAGCTGCTGAATACTAATTCGGCCACAAACTGATAGTATTGGACGCACTCAAATATACGAGTGCACGCAAGGACATTAGACAGATGAAGCAGCATATGCATGGGAGTAATATTACGAATAGCAATAGAGCTTACACCACGCCCAGCTCATTAGGAAAACAACTTGCGCTCGCCTCTACTGCGAGCGCAGTTTATTTGACCGTTAAAAGTTGCAGCGTACAATGAAGAAATTGCAAACATCTATTCAGATTGGGTACGTGCGTGGCGCACTCCCATATGATTACCGTTAATCCTTTGTGTACTATGTTACGTAGTGGCACATGTTTGGCGCAACTAAGGTTAAATGAAATAACGTTGTAAAAGCACTTAAATATTATATTATAGCAAATGATAAAGTAAATGAGAAAAGTTTGGGGAATTTATGGTAAGTGTTGAGAAAAAAAATTTTTGATTTGAAACTAAGCGAGCGGTATGTATTGTTCAAGGTAACTTGCATATAACAAAATTGTAGGTATAACTACATATGTAGACATGTGTCTCGTATGTATATACTTTAATCGAAGGGACCGCCACTTGTTGTCTCCCTCTCAGTTTCAACATAAGTAATAATATTAGTGTTTTTCGGGAAAACGGGAAATCGGAATTTCTCTTTCCAAATCTCTCTCCTGGAGTATGTAAGCAATTGCGGCGTCAAATTATTAGTTAGCGATACGATCTCCAATAGTATAGTAGCAGAGGAAGTATATACGATTATCACTCATATACAATAAATATGATGATTTGCCTATATTCTTTATTTGCTTCTATAAGTAATAAATATTGAAATATAAATTTTAAGAGCATTCGGGTTCAACTGAGTTACGTCTTATTACTACATAGAATCTGGGTTAGATGAACATCAAAAAATATTTTTAAGAGCAATCTCAACTCGACTGGTATAAGTGAATCTCGGAGTCTTGAGAAGTTCTCTCATGAGAATCGTTATAGTTTGTAGCTGTCACAATTTTAGTAAAAACATGTAACAGAAGTGGTATATATTATTGTAGGCAAATATTATTGTCGGTTTATGCCTGACTCAGGAGATATGGCATTGTCTATATAAATAAATATATGAAACGGCTAATGAATAGGATACAGCTGAGGCAGAGTAACTATGTTGTCAACTTAGAATAACCATGATAGAATTTAGCTAAATATTCCAAAAAATTGGTCATTTGTGACGATCATCGTACAAACAAGCTTTTGAAAAGGTAATAAGAAGGTACATTGAAGGTTTTGTTTAGCTTAGTTAGGATGATCCGAACTTTCAACTATTATACTCTGTAGCAACATATTGCAAGATTAAAAAAAATCACCATTTCGTTCGATAAGTTGTTGCCATTTTGAAATTGTTTATTGGCAAAAAACGGTACGTCGACCAGTTTAACCAGGTTCTCTCGAGGCAAATGTTTCACCGGCAAAATCATTTGCCATAGACAGGAACAGGTTTGTAATCATTTGGTGCCGGGTCCGGACTATAAGGAGCTTCTTCTTCTGGAGCTTTTGGCGAGTCTCTACAGATGTGTGTGGTCTGGCGTTCTACTGATGGAACATAGTTCCTCTCCAATTGACCAAAGTTGGCTGCTTCTGGGCGGTGGCTTCCTTCACAGCTCATAGTTGATGATGCCCTGCCAATTCCATTAAAAACATAGCAAAATCTTCTTGACCGTCAATCTTCACTCGGCCACCGTTTGCGCCGGATCGTTGCGATTCGACCACAAACGTTATCGCATGACGTTGTGGTAAGTGACCTTCATCGCCAGTAACCATCCGCTACAAGAATGTTTGATATTGTTGCGATTCGGACGCATTCGTAAATGTAAACTTTATTAGTGAAGTTTTATTTTTTGTGTGCTTACATGAATTTCGGATTCGACGATTTCCATCCTTTTATCTATATTTTGTACAATTTGTTTTCCCATGCGTGGTGCTTCTTTGACATCAAAACTACTAAAACAAAATCGACGAAACCAAAATTGGGCGTGTTAGACTGTTACAGCGTCAGGACTATTAACACTTTTCATATTTTCAGCCGCCTGGCTGGCGTTTTCGCCTTTTTTATGTCGCTGAAGCAACTCGGATATTGGGGATAGTAGGAAAATCAGTTTTTTCTTATCTCTGGAATTACTCAGAATTCATTTAAGGATTTTTGTTAAATTTTTGATTAAGAATTATATAGATTTTTCTGATATACATATTCTTTAATCCAGAAAATATTGGGAAAACTTTAATGAAGACGAGTAATAAAATATCTTTTATCTTTTCAGTGCAGTATATCTTAAGTAGGTATAACTTATGCTTTAGTACCTTTTTTTCACTGATCCGAGGACTTCAGTAATAATTATTATAAGCTTTCGATGTCTTAATTCGGAATTAAGTTTTATTCTGACATTCTAATATTTGTTTACCAATTTTTTTTTTAATTTCTATGCAAAAATAACACAAGCACGTTTCAAAATATTAACTACAGAAATTCTCTTCTATCGTAAATGTCAACTTTAATTAACCTTCAAAAGGCTTATTTGCACATCAATAATATTATATAATCGCACACGCCATCAACCGGCGCTTCACTTCATTTCCGAGTAGAGCCAATTATTTCAAACAAGCAAGCATCACTCACTGCTGGCCACATTATACCCTAATCAACAGTGTGCGCCTGCATTATTGAGTAAAACAATAATTTTCTATTACTTGGCGGATATCCTCCATTGAATTGAAATCGCTGGAGCTTTGCACAGTGTGCGCCTAGAACACAAATCACTTCGAAAACTTTCGTGGCGCTTCCGCCCTGAACATCAATATTTATTAACTGTAATATAATGTTGTAAATTTCACAACAAACATTATTACCAGCAGTGTTTAGTCGCTCTTATTATTATTATTATTGTTGTTGTTGTAATGAGCGCTTGTTGTAAAGTTGAAATTCTCAGCACGTTGCCACAGCGATTGACATTATATTTTCATAAAATGAACATAATTTTGGGATACGCCGCAAAAAAAGTTTCGCTATTAAAACAAAACGATAACGCAAACAGTACAAACAACAACAACAACAAAGCATAAACAAAAAAGTTATCTCCGAAAACAAGAGCCTTCAAAAATTTACGCGACATTCTAAAGTACAGAAACGAATCACGTACAGTTGTAAGTGAGGACGAGCGGTTGGAGGGAGTGAGAACTGCCCTCCTTCTAGCGTAGCAGCCAGCAAACGGAATATGCTCACGCTAGAGCGCCAATGGGAAAAGTCGGCAGTCGCGCGTCACAAACTGTACGTCCGTCCATCCATAATAATCGCGTCTCGATGGCATTGAAGTCGATTTGTTTATGACACAAGCAATACAAATAAAAAACAACAGCAATAAAAACGAAAAAGCGACAACCACAAAGATATTAATATTAACAACAAAAATTTAATACCAGATAGAGCATAGAGCAAAGAGCACAACAACAATGCAGGATTGAAACGTTTTGTCTATCCCTAATTTGTTGAACAGCGTCGGACCCACAAGCTTGCCACTACTACTACTACACACTACAAGCTCATCAACGCGGCAGCTAGCGAAAGTTTCGCTGTCAAGTCTCCAATGCAATATTTTGCGTTGCGTCTCCGCTTCAGTCGTGTTATTCAGTTGCCGAGCGCGTAAGCAGACTTTAACTTTGTGGCGAAAACTTTTAAAGCCTCGCTGTAGGGCAGAGTGGAACTTGTCGCGGCAAGGCAAACGAAGCGCTGACATTTTGTTAATAAAAGCGCTAAAATTTTTGATTTGCCCTGCAAATCTATAGGTTCATAAAGCAGGCAAAAAGTGGAGAAGTAGGAAAAATGTGTCTTCTTTTTATTTATCAAATGGAGTTGAGCGCTACGAGTCCACATAAAGCTAAGTGAGCTGAGTGCCATTTGGTTTTCATTAATATTTCAGAATGCGTCAATGGCATAATGCGGAACCAACTAATGCACAAAGGCTGATCGTTTTTGGGCGATTTTGTGTAAAGTCACAGGAAGTGCGGCCAGAAATAACATAGGCCCTAAATTATCTACTGCTTTATACATAAATATACGTTTATTTAAAAAATTGTATATATAATATTTTATACATACTTACGTAAGCAGTATCAGAAGAATTTTAAAAATACAGAAAGGCAAACCATTTCATATTTAAATACCCCTTTCTTGCATTAGTTGAAAGCTTTGTTTAATCTAACTGTTATCTGCAGAAGAGGATTACATAGGATAAGTGACAAAAAATTTAAATAAAAGCATGATAAGCTATATATACTAAGCTAAAAGACTTTTTTGAGGGTTGGGAATGTAATATGTTGCTCCTTTTGTGAGTGCACCAAATTGGCTATGATTTCAAAATAGACAAAATAGATCAAATTTGACACGGACTGAAAACTTTCATGTATTTTAATACAAATCTTTATTATTGTGTAAGCTCCTAAAACAATACGAGCATGCCAACGCTTAATCCAATATTCCATTAATTTGTTACAAGCCTCAACTTCGGGTAGCGAATTTATGGGTTTTTCAGTTTCAGCTCATTTTTGGAGAGCCATTCGCTATATTATTGGCCAGTTTCGATGTCAAATTCATAAACCCCCATCTCAGCATCAGTAACGACACACTTAAAAAATTTAGTGTCATAAGCTATGCTTTGCAACATCTACTTGACGTGGTTGTAGCAAATCATTTAGGTCTTTGGGTACGAGTCTAGCACTAACACGCTGCATACCTAAAACATTAACCAAAATGTGTTGAGTCGATCCATAAGAGATGTTGCAATCCTTTGCTATCGCTTTGATGCCAATACGATGATTTTCAAGCATTGTTTTTTTAAGCTTTTCGATGATAACGTCATTAACAGAGGTGGAGATCGCATTAAGAATTGATGTAAGTTTTCGATGACTTCAAAACCTTTACTGAATACTTAATGTTCCTCAAATAATTCTGTTCGATACAAAGAGGAGTTTCCAAAATGCTTTTGTACATTTGCAACAATTCTGTGGGCGTGATTCCATTGGCATTACAGAATTTCACGCAAATTCATTGATAATTTTTATTTTCATTGAAAACATCACACGAACATAGAAAAATTATTGTACCAATCTAGAATTTTATATATCGATTATGTTATCCCGTGCAGTTTAAATTGACCAGTATGGGTCAGATTGTATATTATATAGGAAGCAAGCCTGCCTGTTTTCTATTTTCATACTATATCTAAGAGCTAAAATTAATTCAAATCGGTCAATTGTGTTTGTGGTATAAGAGAATCTATGTGAGAGTAGATGCACCCATATCTGCATAAAGTTTAAATTTCAAACTGATTGTAATAGGTTATCTCCAGATTGGTGGTGTTCCCAGAATTTAGGTGTTCCTTGTGAATTTATTACTTTGAAGTGCCCTGAAAAAGTTTAACGGTCTTGGCTAGTGTAATACTGAGTCAATGTGCTTGCATGTTTCCTTACTTCGTTAAAAAATTCCGCAGTGAAACCTATACCCCTACTTTTCAAAATCCTTTACCGTGAGACTGTGTATTATTCGTTCATATTTCACTTCAATATTTATTGAGTGGATATATGGCATGCTACAATTCTCCTCTATAAGCAGTAAAACGATCAAAGACAGAATGTGCCTATGCTGCTTTTAGTAGAAATAATCAAATAATCTATACTTGCATATCTGTCAACTATTTTTTAATTATCTCGTACATATATACATACAATGTCGTTATTGCCTGTTGTAAAAATACTTTAAATATCAGCTTAAAAAAAACAATACTTAATTAGTATGATAAAATTAATAATGTTGTCATAGAGAATTACCCAAGTGCAAACGTGCGACAAAAGCCAAAGAACAAACAAAAAGAATAAATCCGAACACACCATCAATTAACTATAATTACATATGAATGCGTTCGTGCACACATACTCATTATACATACATTACATAACGGTTTGTTTGCCACACTCGCATGAAGGACTCAATCATGAGAGTCACTTTTGAATTCAAAGCAACTTAACGCAATTAAAAAATCATTATTAACACGCTAATCCAATTGTTGCCTTAACGCACCAGCACTCTGCTGCCCTTCACTCCACACCACCTACCGCCAGCAATCAGCAAGTATCCTTTAACTCGCACAAAACCATTAAGCTCACTAACAGCACGACATAATACATAACGGCAAATGTTATTTCATTAAAGCACAAAAAAAAAAAACGAGAAAATAAATAAAGCACTTTTTTCAGCATTCGATTTTCTTTTTTTTTTACACATTGGACCACGTTCTGCTGCTGTCTGTCAGCCGCTCATACAGCCGGTATTACTTCCGCTTTGTTGCTTCATTATAAAACATCAGCAGCAAGCGACGGAAGAGCCATTTACCGCATATTATATAAGAGCCTTCATAACAGCCTGTTGCTTTTGACATTCGCTCTCTTTCCATTAGTTCTATGCAACTTCCTGTTCATTTAGCTCTTTTAGCGCCCATTCGCACATACATATGGTTGTGTTGGTGCGCTCAAACGCTTAATATGCCAAGCATAATTAAATTTCCTATAGTTAATGTTGCCGCTTTAATTATTTTCTTGCTGAGTACGTTGACTATGTGCGTTTAGGTATATAAAAATACATACATATCATATGTATGTGTAATACGTTCGAGTGTGTGTATGTTTGCTCATTTGTATAAAAATATTGATATAATTGTAAATTATTTTACTAATTACATCATGCGGTGGCTGGATTTTGGCGGATAAAACTAATCGAAAAAAGTTTGTTCATCAGAAGTATTAAAATAATAAAAGGAATTGATTTCGTTAATTCGTCTATTGGTCAGTGTCTGCCCGTCTGTCCATTTGTCTAACTGTTCTTAGGTCAGTCGTTCCCTCTGTCTATCTATTTGTCCACTTGTCTCCACCCGTCTATTGATCGATTGTTCCTCTCTTACATCATTTCACCTCATCTATAGGTTGATCCTTTCATCAGCACGTTCATCCATCAATCTGTTTATTCGTTTATTTGTATCTGTCCGTCTTCGGTCCATTGGTACATCCTGTTACTATTTCATCCTGTCTTATAGGTCCATTATTTCATCAGCCCGTCCATCCATCGATCCATTTGTTCACCCACTTGTCTCTTGGTCCATTAGTTCATCCTTCCATCCATTAGTTCATCCTTCGTACGATTTCCTCAGTCCGTCCATTCATTGGTTCATCCGTCCTTTGGTTTCCATATTCATCCGTAATACATTGGTCAATCGTCCAGGGGTCCATCTATCATCGATCATCAATTGGTCTAGTCTTTCATCGGTCCACCTACCATCAGTCTGCTCGTCTATCGATCCATACGACCTAGAATCCATCTATTCTTCCATTAGTCTCCGCTCCTTCATAGATCCATCCTTCAATCATTTCACTTCAATAAGTCCCTTCATCATTGGTTCATCCATCCATTAATTATTATATGACCGTAATTCATTCGCCCATCGTCTATATCCGCCCGTTTATTCGTCTATTCTTGCATAGAGTCATTTTCAATTAGTCCGTCCGTCCATACAACTATTCGGCCATCCATCCGTATATTTGTCTGGTCATCCATCGATTCGTCTATCCGGCCCTTCGTCCATTTGACCATCTTTTCATCTCTTCATTCATCTCCGCGTCCTATTGTCTGTCCATCTTCATCCATCTAAATGTTTTTTTAAAGGTAGTTCTATGCAGTTGTTGTCTCCTCCAAAAAAGCTGGTTCTTTGAACACTTATGTGCTACTCTTTATTCAAAGTTTCGATTAGGTAAATTCTATCTAAATTCTAAATCTAATATTTCAAAAATTTTCAACTCGGTTTTCAAATACTCCATCGAATATATATAATCTAGCGAATAGCGAAAATTAACCGAAATGAAAAAAATTAAATTCGCTGGAGGCACTGAAGGCCAACCCTGTCGAAGCCTAAAGCTTTCCATGCTTATATTGGCGCAGTAGCCAATGTTAATTTGAAGGCGATAATATAGATGAAAATTAATTTTTTCGTTAAATTTGAGGAGATGGTGTAGTAAAGAATTTCAGTGCTGATGTGGAAGTAAATGCTCTACTTCTACTGAACCAGTAGATAATATCGTTTTGAAATATGTTGCTTAGATAATAATTGGCTCAAAATATTTCGAACATGATTTTCAGAAAAGACAAAAGATTTGGTAAACATTTTAGATTGAATATGAAAGGCCAACTGATTAACCTTTTTTGTTAGTGTTGATTAAATATGTGTGCGATAGAATAATCTACAAAAGTTACTAAGTATTCTGGTAAGTTTAATTTTCAGTACATATTAATTTTCGAAACCGCATAAATGAGCAACGACTTAATAAGTATTAATTTTGATATTTCACTACAACTCCAATAGCAAGCGGCTAAATTATACACAAAATCATCACTGAGAAACCCATAAATATATCTGGTAAAGCGGCGAAGCAACAGCATTTGTCAAAAGAGATGATGATGTGCTGAGTTTATGGTATATATATTGTACATAAATCGTTAGTTATCATTAGGCACACATAAATATTATAGCATGCACCTACTTAACAATGGAAATACGCACACAAAGGCTATGAATGCATAATCCACCAAGCAATTGACTACATGTATGCATATGAGCCTTTATAAGCATATACATATATGTGTGTGCATTTGAAAGCGAGGCAAACAATACGAGTGGCTGTAGGCAGACGCACGATGCAATCGACACTAGTACGATTAGACTAACACCCACATTAAAATGTGTATGTAGACAAATATGTGTGCAGCAACACACCGAGGCTGTAATGCGCTTTTGCTACAAGCAAATATTTACCGTTATACATGTGTGGAAGTGTGCGCTTAGTGCATAATATAATACTTGTATATTCACACGCACACACCTGTAGCGTGAGTTGAACTCAATCCGGCTTGTAGCTAGAAACTGTACTGACGGCACATTAATTGATATAGCCACTGTATGTTTATAAGCAATTAGATACCGCTATGAAATTCATTGGATGATCATTAACCAATCGATTTGACTGCGGGGCATATTTGCTGCAAATTACATAGATATATTTATGTACATATGTGTGAAGTTCCCGCATAACTATATTATGTGCATAATGATTACCCCAAACTGTTTGTTTGTATGTATGTATGTATGGTATTTGTGTGCCAGGCCAGCACAGCTGGCACTCGTTGCTGATTTATGCTGGTCTAAAATGCTTTTGTCCGAATGCTTGAATAGACACTATTGAACATTTCGCATCTAACTACTAACCTAACAACCTTACTACCTTCCTACCATCCTACTTCTACAGCTACTTGTAGTGCTTATGCAGTTGACAGCTGCTGCTGCTGCTGATATATTGGCATTTAGGCACATGAAATGCAACTGAATGCATGTCTTGAGGCAAGCTCTGGCCCATGAGTGGCGTTAGTCAAAATCACATGCTTGCTGATTAATAAATATGGTATATGTTGCTGCTGCATTTGTATCTTGAGTAGAGGTCTACATGACGTATGAGTAATATTTCTAAAGTGCCCGTAGCGTAGAGTTCATCAAATAAATCAGCTGTCTATGTTGCTGACTGATTTTGGAGTCCATTTAGTATATGATAACGCATAACATTTCGTGTATGCTGTGGCTACTGTTTTAGTCAGGTATCACTAATCTTTATCAAGTTTTCTTATTGAAAACATTATCAAACCTTCATTATCCAAATAAATATTATATAACTTATATTTCTATACTACAGTTTATCTTTTAATTGTATGTTTTGAAAGAAGCTTCCTTAGCGAATTTTATGACAAGCGAATTTTATGACAACCGCCAGAATCCAGACAGGCAGAACTTTAATTAATTGAAGAACTAGATACAAATAGTGCAAATGTTACTTCTTTTATTTTTTAAAAGAAAAAATTGTTTTTGTTTTCCATTAAAATAAATAGCGAAAACTGCATATTTTACTGTATACCAGGCAGTTTGGAAAGATTTTTCTGTTTGTAAGAAAAATACCCTTTTGGGCAATATTCAATATATGAGTAGTAACCATCGAGTCTAACTATTATTGTAGCACGATTTTCTTTTGTCCTAGCGTAGGCTCCTGTTGAAGTACATCTCTTTGTGGTTGTTGAATTTCTTTCTCGTACTTGTATTGGCTCAAAAGCCGTTTTTAAAACGATAAAGATTTGTATTAAAATACGTGAACATGTTTTTTTTTGTCGCTCTGGATCAAATTTGATCAGATGGAATAAAACAATTTTTTCGTGGTATTATTAAATTACATTATAATTACGAATATTGTAGATCATAAAATTATCTTAATAAAAATATCTGGATAGGTTTCTTTTCATAAATCTTTAGTTATTTGTCTTAAACAAGAGTATTTTCGCTTAAGATGAGTGCTATAAAAACTCATATATATTAGGGTGGAGCGAAATTTTTTTTTTTGCTTAGCCTGACGGTATAATATGTAGATTATAAAAAACGAAAATTTTTGGAAAAAAACACTTTTTTAACATCTCACTTTTAAAGTAAATTTCGAGTTAAAATTTTTTTTGGACAAAAAAAATTATTTTGGTTAAATTTCTTCACATTTATATAAAATTTACCGAATTTGACGGTTTTTGACTTAAAATTTATTCCAACGCTTAAGGAAAGCATGTTGTCGTTTAAGACTTGTTTTTAAAACTCCAATAATGACCACAAACATTTTTTTAAGTCTATAACTTCCAATTGGCCAGAAAGAGAACGCTCCACAGCTTCTAGAACACCTATCAAGAATTTTTTACGAAATAAAAATTTAACTTAAAAGTCTAGTTCTTAAAAACTTTTTTTTTGTGCCAAAATTTTTCTTTTTTATAATCTACAAACTTTACCCACAAGCTAAGCAAAAAAAAAATTTTTTTTCGCTCCACCCTAATATATATACTTATACATATATATATTTAATTCATTTGTTTAGATTTATTTAATTTTTTTTTTAAATTTTTTTATTTTTAATAAGTTGATTTATACTTAGTAGATTTATACTGAACAAATATATTGGTATATATTTAAAGTCAATTGATATATCTACATACTTGTTCATAACTGTTTATTGAACTAAATGCTTTTTTGTTTACCTAAATGTCACGATTTAACGTGCAATTATATAAATATAAGTGCAAAATGTTACATTCAAGTGCTTTTATTATATAAACACATGTGTATGTGTGTACGTATAAATGTGTATGTAGACACACTTAACTGTCAGTTTTATCTGCTTTTATAATTCATTTCGCTCCAAAGGTGTGTACTCCAAAGTTTCATAATTAATTCTCTACGAACGGTCACATACACACACACTCAAACTCGCAATTGGCTGCTGATGAGCGTTTATACATATTTAATATGCACATATATATTCACACATACAACAACAAATATAAATACATTTGCATAGTTTATTGTAGAGCAACACTTGTAAAGTAAATGGAGTGCGTACATTTAAGTGAACATTATGAATATACTTTATATAAATACTTGTATGTTAGTATGCAGGTGTATGTGTACGTGTATATGTGTACATGCTGGCTATGTAATCTCAACTTATTATTGCTATAGCATCATAAAATTGCTGCAAAGGTTTCATGAAATGAGTTATATCTGTACTGGCTTGATTTATTCACACAAATAGACATTTTTGCATATATACATATATATATGTGTATGTGTTTGTATTACAGTTAACTCTAAAAGTTTATTGACATATTTAGTTTTGCCAAAATTTGTGCATTTAATGACTCTCACATTAAGTTTATCGCTTATAAACGAGATAAGGAGGTGAGTGTGAATTAGTATCAGTATATATGTGGGTACATATAACGGATATGACAAAATAATGTACTTATAGACAAATATATAAATATACCCATAAAGCGTTCTTAAGTGATGAGACGTATGTGTGGTGTGTTAGTTGAGTTGTTGCTGGCTTATGTTAGTGTATGTGTATGTGTCCACACAAACATTTGCTTAATGCTTTCGCTATGACATAATCAGAAGTATTTATCTAATCGCAATAATGTCGCACATACTCAAACGCTTGAGTACTTTCACTAACACTGCTGTGTTTACTGGTTGGCCTTGAGTAGATGTAACCTATTATATATACATATACATATGTTTTATATATGCGCAGTTATATGTGAGTGTATAAATATGCTCGTTGTGAATGTGCGAAAGTTTCCTATAGATTTGAGTGTGAAAGTAATTAATTTTACTTTGAAGCTGTAACGATGTCATAGTGAACTACACAGCCCAGAAAAACTTGTGATAGAATAAAGCGAGACTGATAAGTAAACAAAGCCTTTAGAAAGCGCAATTAAATGCTTTATATATTATTTAAACATTGTTTTGGGTTTTTATATAAAATATATATTTAAATGATCAGCATGACGTGCTGAATCGATTTAGCCATGTCCATCTGTCTGCCCATCTGACCGTCTATTCTTCTAGTCTAAGACTAAAAGTCTAAAAGTCCTAGTATGAAAAGTTTTTATTTGACATGATATCTTCACAAAATTCGGTATGGGTTATTTTTTTTTGAACAAATATACAATCTACGAATATTTCGTTCAGATCAGATCACTATAACATAAAGCTGCCATACGAACTTATCGAGCAAAATCAATATAGAGTTCTTTATTTCTTTTCTGCTATAAGAAATGTGCTTGAAAAATAATTTTCGATGCCAAAAAAAAATTAAAAATTCAATTTTTGATAAACTTTCTTTTACTTTTAAAGCAAAATGTTAATTATTTATGCACACGATACATTCTCATCCTGCTTGCGCCTCCCTATACATAGATATGTATATATAAATACGAAAATGCATATTGCTCATACGTCACGTCCGCCCCAACAGTTGACTACAGCTCAATCGTTTTGAAGCTGTCGAAACTATTCACGGCCTGAATAGCGAGTACATATGTACATACTGCCGCTGCCAACGCAAAGCACTAAATCAAAGTTTGCCGCACTGACACCGGACGCGGCGGTTGGCCCGAACGGTTGGGCGTTGCATACAGCCACCGAAGTTAACAGTTGTTAGTTGGCTGCCAAAACCGAAAAGCGTCGAAAATATGGTGGCCAAAAAAGAAGAGAGAGCGGAAGAGTAGAAGGCTGCGCGTGCACGAAAAATGGCGTTTCAGTCGATTTGTGAAGAATCGCTTTGCGCTGATTGCTGATTGCTTTGTAACGTATTCGGTGTGCGTTTTATGTGTGCGTTAAGTTAAATGGTGTGCGGAGTAATCGCTACTAAAATGAAGTAATCGAGTAATTGTTATTAAAGTGAATGTGTCACTAGTGTGTTAGTAAGTAGATGAGTGTTTTAGTTTGTGAGTGAGTGTAATAAAAATTATGCACACTTGAGCGCACACAATGCTGCTTAACGAATCAGCGCCGGGTGGCAATGTCAAAAAGCTTTAGATTTCTATTGATTTGGTCAAACTGCGTCAATGTTGCATGACATATTTTTATGGTTGACACTTTCGCAATTATATAGGTATGTATGGTATGTATGTGCGCCCCTACCACTAACCATAAAAGTCATCGTTTTCATTTCGCTGCCGCTGATTGCTTGTGTCTGCGTCAAATATAACTCTTGTTATAATTAATTGCCGCCGCAATCGCAATTCACATCCTTTCATGAGGATTACTACGCGGCAATCTCTGTTTGTTAACATTTGTTTTATTTTTTTTGATACCCTGAACAGGCTTTATAAGGTTATCACGAAGTTAATAACATCCCGAAGGAAACGTCGGATACTATAATATATATATATGTAAATTATCAGAGTGACGAGCTGCGTCGATATAGCCATACCCGTCTGTCTGCTTGCCTGACTGTCTGTATATAAGCGAACAAGTCGCTCAGTTTTTGAGATACCAGTCTAAGTTTTTTCACACCGCCTTTTCTCCCCAAGAATCTGTTTACCTATTGAAACCGCCGATATCAGATCACTATAACATAAGCTGCCATGTTCAGTGCCAGTTCTTGTATGGAAAACTTTTTTATTTGACGAGATATCTTCACGAAATTTGGCATGAATTACTACCAAAGGCCACGGTACAATCTTGAAATAAATCGTTCAGTTCGGACAACTATAGCATACAGCTGCCTTACAAACTGATTGTGTAAAATTAAGTTAAAACTCGCTTTATTCCCTTTTATGCAATAAGAAATGTACTTGTGAAGGGTATTATAGCTTCGGTTAACGTTGTCACTTATTTTTGTAATCATCTGCGACTTCCGTTGAATCTGCACCGAATCACGTGCAGCTTATTTTCATCTCCTTTCGCTTGTCTTCCATTTCACAAAGCCAAAAAATATGAGTACAATGTCAAGTAATCTGTGGTCGCTACTAGCGCTCGTTATGTCTACTTGCATATGCACACACACACACACACATAAACGCATGCTTACATACTCGCATTGATATTATATGTTCTATGTTATAAATGTGTCTTTCTTTTGGCAATCCAAGTCGGAATTACTGTGGCGTGCTCTGAATGACAATTTTACTATGTAATTTTATTGTTTTACTTCTGCCTTTTCGTTGTTCTTCTTCGGTGACATTTTGGGTGTGCTTTAAATTGATTTTCTGGGTTGTGATTGCTTTCGTTCACTAATAAATACTCACGCATGCTTTCGGCATATGTGTGTGCGTATATTTGTGTGCATATGTTTTTGCGCGCCGGCAGTTGGTCGTGACGTTATGGCACGTTCTATTAATTAGAAACAGATTTGTGTAATTGTGTTACCGTAAGTTGCCTTTGAAGTTCAACAATCATTGGTTGGGAGTCAATCAAACGCTAATGAGAGTGCTTCAAGAGACAAAGTATATTTTTTGTTATGAGCTTTTAGTAAAATTGCACACATCTTACAAGCGAGTCATATGTGTGATTTCGGTTGATGTTGCAAATGTTGTGGCTTTATGAGAGAACTGATTAGTACGGAAAAATAATTAGATAGATAGATAGATGCTGTACTCATTGTCGTATCTTTCGTGGTGACTAGAAGTCGAGCCACCCTCAAAACTATCAATCAGCATACCAGTACTGTAGTTTAAACACTTTCGGAGATAGAGGAGAAAAAGAAATTTAAATTCGCTTCTGACCACTCTGCAAGTTTTCAAGTGTTTCTTTTGAGAATCATGAGAGTTTTTCTCTGTAACACTAATTTTGATGGTATCCACCTCTAAGTACCAAACTTCATGATCACAATAAAATCAGTTTAGATAACGGCTGAACATCGCACAACAGTTATCCCAAAAGCGCCAATTTAACGGCTGTGAGCGCTGTGATAGCCAAAACTCCTTGAAATGGATCACCAGATCCTTATGGGACGACGAAGTGCTTTGAGCTTATCACTAGTTTGTTAAGTCAGCTAATAGCAATCGCAGTCATTTCATTAGGTTCGGCGAAGGTGTATCGCCCGAAATGGCTTTTATTCTGGCTGGATAAGTAAAATGAATAAATTCATAATTTCACCGCACTTTCCTCCACACAGCTTTGCAAATTTGCATCCGGCAAGATATTTCGCCTCACCACCTATTGCATAGTGTGCAGTCAGAGTAGCTATGATCGCATAGGGATGAACTATGCTAAGTAGTTCAGAAGATCTCTTACATTCCTCTCTGAGCTAGAAAGATCTAGACTTTGTCAGCAGTACGGATTTGGGAAAGATGAAGATGCACCTCACTGTGGACAGACAAGGTGTTTTATTACCCATATGGCTGCAAAAATTTTTCGCTTATAACTTTCGTCTATGATTTTTGCCTCTACTGCATCCGTTTGCGACATACGATTTTATATTCGATAAATTGAGCCTCCTTAAAGCTTAAAGCGAGTTTCAAACATTGTTAGATTTTTTTGGAACTTTGTTTTAAGCCGGAAAAATGCTCTAGCGTTTAACTTTGCTTGTAAGGGAGTAACTGTTATTAGAAAAAGTTGATATAATTCTCAAATAGAAGGGATTGCATCTATATATATGCACTACTAGTTGAAAGCATTCGATCGCACTTACACAATCACAATATACTCATATATATGTATATATTTCAGCTTTTCCCCAAAAAAAAAAATTCTCTGAGGTGTTCAAATACCCAATACTTATAAGCAATCATCTTTTCTATTTCCCCATTAATATATGTATATATGTATGTATACAAATATATGGCTTGTCTTGCTCATTGTTCTACTAACAATTTGATCAGCGAATTTACAAGAAATAAAGAAAAGCCAAAAATGCATTAAAGGATTTTGCGGTTTAATTTTCACAGCCAATTCTCAACACTTCAAGCCACTTAACAACAAATTGATACAGATGTAAACAGTTCTACAAACATATATTATACTACACAGATGTATGTGTGTTTGTGAGTGATTTTAACTTGAGTGTTTGCACTTCTCCGGCGCCAAACTCTTTTGTAGCCGCTTCATGACTTCTGTTAACGCGCATAAATTCTGTATGTGAGTATGGTGGCAGCGAAACAGCTTGTATATTGTATACTTGTATTATACATACATACGAGTATATTTATTGTTGTTGTGTTACTTTTTCTTCTTCAACAACAAACGTTGATTTTCAGCAATTGTTGCTTGCTACGCTCTTGTTGTTAATGGCAAGCTGTTGAAAAGCACTGAAGAGTTGTTGTTGTTTTTGTCTGTTTGTTCTTGTTTTTGATCTGTTTGTTGTTGGCTTGATACTTTTTGTTGTTCTTTCTGTATTTTTTCGGTTTGTATACACTTGTTAAGCAATCATCATCAATATCCTGCTACTGTTGCTGCCTTTGCTGTTGCTGTTGTTGTTGTTATTATGTATTATGCTGTTAATATAGAAGCACTTCAAGTATGTTTTTACTTCGGCAACAACAGCAACAACAAAGAAAAGCTTAGAACGAGCGATACTTGATAGTCAGTTGAAGTAGACGCATTTATTTTCACAGCTGATATAATTTATTTGATTTGTTCATGCTCCAAGTGTGCATGTGAGCATTTGTAAGAATGTGTGTGTGTGCGTGTGCATATGCGCACGTCTGTAGTCTGTGGTAAACAGCAGACAAACACGCAGATGCTACTAAATCGCTACAGATTATGTTGTGCCTTTTTTGTTGCTGTTGTTGTTGTGCATTATTCACATCCTCCCGGTTATGTTTGTTTGTGTCATTGTATTGGTGTGCTGGTGTGTGTACAACACAATCTGCTTAGATGGATCGCCAGTGGCGCATAAACATGTATTCACGCGCGCACACATACCCACGCGCGTATATTTATATGTATTTGAGAGGGGCGTACAAGGCATAATCATACGCACAGACACAAATACATGCACACACATACATATGTGCGTATTTGCGCATTTGATACAGAGAATTGAATTGTGAGTAAATTGAATAAACTCGCTACAATAGCTTGCCGTATGTCGCTTGTCGCACGCCGTATGCCACATGCCACACTAGCGCACATACGTACATACAAACATCGATACGCTTATATAAGTGTAAATATGTTTGTATCGATGTTTACTTGTAAACTGATATGCGCACACCTTGAAGCGGGCGCAATTTTAGATCCCTTAATAAAGCCAAAGCGGCTTCGGTTTGACAAGTTGCTGCTCCCCTGCGAAGCGACTACTATTTATAACCGTATACATGTGTGTATGTACGTTCCATGTGTGTATGAAAGCATAGATGTTGTGTTCTACAGTGACGTTCATTTAATATTTATCGAGGAGTTTAGTTGGTTCCACAAGTGAAGCACTTTAGGCAAAAATTGAAAAAATGGAGATTAAGCAAAAGTTTGGTCTTTTTGGCCTGCTAAAATACAATTTCTGATTAGAGCATAAAACTGGTAAGTCATTGTATGAAAAACTATACAAAGAACATGCAGAAATTTGTTAGAGATCCGATCATTATCATTCTTGTAAAGACTCCAGCAACTTCGAAAAATGCTGTTTTGAGGAAAACACGTTAAAAAAAACGGATGAATTTAGTGGATACATTTTAGACGGATGGAACTCAAAACTATTGAAGATATCGATTTAAAATTTAAGCATATTATTTTTGAAGTTAGAACTTATCGAATATGAAATAATCGATTTCACACTAGGTGTGCCCCTTAACAGTTATCCCAACTGACAATTTTATACGAAAGCTCTGCTGCCCTAGTCAAGTACAGTTTTTAATTGTAGCTGTCTTTAATTAATTTATTTCGATTGGTAAGAAACATATTAAAATGTATGCCTTATCCTTAAATACATTATTAAGAAAGTAAGTAGTTTATAAAGGTAAAATCTGAGAATATCAAGCTTTTAGAGAAAAGTTTGTGATAAAGCTAGTGAAAGCTTTTAAGGTTTACCAAGAGTTTGATCATAACTTGATCGCCTGCCCGAAATACTACAATAAGGTGCTTGAAAGTTCCGTTAAAAACTCGCTGAAATTATTGGTGAAAGCTTTTAAGATCAACCAATGCATTAAGTGTAAATTTGCTTTTCTTTACGTTAAGAGCTAGAGTAAAACTAGCAGTGATGAAAGCTTTTAAGGACAACCAAAAGCGTAAACACCAACATTATTAATACTCTTGCATTAAGTTGGAAAGCTTGACAGAAACTATTGCCTTGGTAAAAGCTTTTAAGAAGAATCTGCAACCTAAGCACCTGTATTAGAAATACTATTTTATTGCCTATAAAATGCTGTTAAAAGCTTGAGTAAAGCTATCGCTGCGGTGAAAGCTTCTAAGGACAGTCAACAACCAAAGCACTAGGCAATAGTGTATGCCTTCTGCAATAAAGTTCTTTCTACTAGTATATGACAGTGTTATACAAATTTTGACTAAAGCTATAAAACTGGTAAAAGCTTTTAAGGATATTTTAAACTAATCATAGATTTTCATTTCTAAGTTCTGAGCTACACATTGAGCGACCTTAGTGGTCAGATTACAATAGTATATTTAAGTTTAACAGGTGGCACTGTTGATTTCATAACCAACATAGAATATCAACATTTATACATAAATTAGGTACTTAATATAATATAAAAATATCTTAAAAAGCTTCTTGTTCTTCGCCTACCCTTTGGAGACGCCTCTGTAATGCAGCAAATTAAATCTACATACAGAAAGCTTTCATACCTACATACTTGTGCCATATATGAAAGCTACACACATGTTGAGATTTGCCTACACGTCGTGGGAATTTCAGATTACTTTGTCACCAATACAAATACAATTTTCGTCATTATTGACAGTTAGAATTGCTGCTGTTGATTGTGTTAGTGTTTGCAAATGATATTATTGCCTTGCCTTTGGCTAAGTTGAGTGGCATTAATGGGTTGCTTAATGAGTATTAACTTTTACCAAAGTCAGGCCAAAAGTAGGCGGTTTACGAAGTCAATTTCGTTCCAAAGTAAATGGATTTTGTTCACTTTGTAAGGTGGAGTCACAGAGTTTTTGGGTAAAAGTGTTTAAATGAAACGAAATTGTGTGGAGAAACAGTATTTCGACACGTTCCTAGTACTTAGACAAAGTCACCATAGCGAAGGAGGTATTGAGTTAATTGTACTTATTTATTTCTTTATTGAGTTGCAAGTTGGAAAGTTACCATTTGCTTAGAATTTATAATTTTAAATAATAGGTGAAATTATGATGAAGAAATAACTATGTATGAGTATGAGTGCGTAACTGTGGAGGATTGAGGAAGCTGGCAGCAGAAAATATTTTGAAAGAAGATGCCAGCTGCTTAAAATTATTTATTAAATTTATTTCGCACAATTAATGAAATTTTACAATAAGAGTATATGCAGTTCTCTTTCTAAATAGATTTGCCAACTAATGAATATTTACAGTTAAAGAAAATGATTGGATAGCTCTAGCATACAGTACGACAACTTAATATAAATCACCATATATTTGTATATGAAGATATTTTGGAGTTGGGCAAAGATTTCTGGGGAAAATATTTTGAAAAGCGTTGCCACATGATAAGAAATTTTTTCAATTAAGGGGCACATCTAGTGTGAAATTTTATAAAAATCGATATTTTTTCATATTTTGATAGTTTTACCTTTACAAATGACATACTAAAACTTCAAGACATATTTTTTTACCAGATATTTTTGAGAAGGGGTGTCCGTTTACACAAAAGCAGGATTCAAAAAAGCTGATAAATTAAATTCTATTAAATGAAAGTTATTTTTTTAGTATACTGTATTTGCTTAACATATAGATATATTAAATGGAATTTATTTTAGTTTCTTCTTCACATAGAAAAGAAATTAAATAGTAAAAAAAAAATATTTTCACTCTTTGTTAACTTATATTCAAGCATTGAACTCTTGTTTATTGTAAAAATTTTTTTATTTCTATTTTGAGTCAAAAACCAAACGAACATTGATAGATGATGGTATTCGGCAACAACCAGTAGTCAACTTTTTCTGATAATTTTGCTTTTTTTAACCATTCGCAATAGAAATAGCGGAACACTGCTCATATGGCATCGTTCTACCGCTGGAAATTGGAAAAAGTTGACTGCTAGTTGACGCCGAATATCGCCACATAGCTCTGCAAATACTTATATAAGAAAGGGCTTGTAGAAGTGAAGAATTGCTGGTACTATGTTCGGCACAAAGAAAATTTAATTTATCAGTACTAGTACAGCTAGCAAGTTGCAAACAAGTAAGCAATGGATATGCTGATGTGATTGGTGATGACGAGATTAGTAGAATAGGACTGTCAGAGCTGCGAATGTGATTTTCATAGACGAGTATTAGTAAATAATTCAGTGTAAAAGGGGCTTAAAAAAGCGTTATTTTAATTCATTTTTCAGATGTATTTTAATAATTGCTGATTTATTTTGGAAAATTTTTGATTTCTTTGATAGTTTCCAACATTAGCTATTTGTTCCATTAAACATATTTCGTCAAGTCTTAAATAGATTAAGATAAAGCCTGAAAAAGAGCAATTAGATCCCTTTTTTTCTAATATCAAGAATAAACTGTCAAATATGGCCTAGGCCTTTAATTTATTAAATTATGAAGCTGTGTGAAATGTCAATTAGCAAATTTTCTCTACTGGATGTTTTCAGAAGAAGACAGGTTGTTCAAAAAGTTAGTACGACTTTATTTTTTTAAGTTTATACAAGTACGTGAAACTCTCCTTAACACTTAAACTTTCTAGCTTTTACCAACTTTAGTAGACTGTTAATGTCTTTACAATATATTGAAAATTAGCCTCAAAACACACTTCCAAATTTACAAGTACAGAAAGCAAACAATATATTATTCGAGTCAATACAAAGTACTTATTACTATCCATAAATTTAGCATAAGCGAAAGAATTGTGTATACCTATAAAGCTTTATAGAAAATGAGAAATATAAAAGCTTAAAACTAGTTTATTTCGAAGTTTAAATGGTAACCTCAAAACTGCCCACAAGTAACGATATTCACCAGAAACCAACACATGTATAATAGTAATTGATTTAAGCCATTCATGCACCACGTGACGCCCAATAATGCACTCAACACATTTTGCCCTCTTTAGGAATTTAATTAATACAAATTAATTAAGTAAATATCTGTACTTCACTGTGTCCATACTGTATAGACATAATCAACTACACAAGTACAAGAGTGCTTAAGTTTTGATGCAATTAAATAGCGATTGTGCCTTCATGCTCGTAAGCTTGCCTAATTAATACAATATAATGTCTTAAATTACTTTGTTAGTCGTGAATTAATTAGAAACAATTGAGCTTCACGTTGAATTAACTTGTGTAATGGTGAGTTCATAAATTTAATTATACTATGATAAGTGATTTAGGGTGCAACTATTTGCCAAGAGATGATGAGTTTATTTCTAAGATTAGCTAATATACATTTTTAATATACTGTGAACAACGGCTTTAACTCTTATTAAATTCAAAATGGTTTTATTTTTAGAAATCAACCGATTATTTGTCGTAAATACAAAATTACTCACATTTGTTCATTATAATCTTATTCTGTTGGCTTTTAGTGTCCACCTAATGCTACCGTCACATTTCCTTTCACATTGCGCATACACATACCATAGTCTAAATAGACGTATTGTGCGCATTTTGAATGCCTAATTGTTTAAAGAGTTATTACATAAACTATGTCAATTGCATGATTTCGAACCAGTCGCTTAATTCAATACAGATGCGATGCGATAAATTCAAATTAGCGTATATTACTCGCATATTTACTCAATGAAGCTGCAACTAATTTATGCCCAATGCATTTCAAGTGAATAATATATTATTATATAATTATTACACTAAAGAGTAAATTCTATTCAACGAGTTGCTTTGTCTAAAAATCCTCTAAGAAAATTGATAAGCTTGTTGTTTTATAGAAAATAAGACTTTTAAGTCACTAGTCTACCAGTGAATATATTTTAGAAGTGGATGGAAAATCGCAAAATATATGCGGAGTAATTTCAAAATATTTGATTTAATCTCATATCAGTTCCACATATGTATCTCCAAACCTCTACAAATATCATCTTTGCCTGAATTTTTTAAAAATCAGTTTGAATATACAGATTACAATGTTTACAGTATAAGGTTCACGATGCATTTCACAAAATTACTAAAAAAGTTGAGTTCTCTTTTTATATAGTTACACTACCTATTATATACCGGAAGATAAACTGTTAAGAGCTCTGGCATTTGTGTTGAAAATAGTGCTTCGAATATTAATAAGTGAAAAATTATGTTGAGTATGCAAGCAAAGGTTGGGAACCACTGTAAAGAGTAATAACTAAAACTTATATCATTATTTATTATTTATTCTTGAACTGTCTGAAGAGAGCACTTTCTCATATCGATAACTCGAAAATTTGCCATTGCTTGAAGAGAGGCTAAGTAGAGTAGTGTGTTCCCTTACTGTTATAACAGGGTAGTCCCAACGATGTATGTCACAGCAGAAGAAAGTCGACGAAAAATATTTCGTTATATTTATCTATCGAATTTTTGCAAAGCTGTCTTCTGACACAACCCGTATTTTCATCGCGCGTGTTAGGGTATTTCAAGTACCACTAAGTAATGCTTTTGCAGATATGCAGATGCAGATACAATTCTAAATTCTTTATAAACGTTTTTGTCCTCATTTATAGCGGCAGCCTTGAGATTTCTTCGAAAGCGTGGTGTATTGCTATAAGTAAAGCACCTGTGAGGGTATTTATATAATGCCTACTTCTTAACGTTTCAAATTCAATTTTTAAAATGAAATAAGGCATGTTTCCCATCATAGCAGCTTAAAAGCCTGAAGTGTCATTTGGTGATTGGTCGTGTCAAGGTGGAAACCACTTGGGTCAGCAAATAAGCTTATTACCAAAATTTCAAATTTGATATCCAACCGTCGGATATGTCGATAGCATCGCAAAAGAAAAAAAGTGCAAAGTTCGAGTAGAGAAGAAAACATAAATATGTATACTGAATACCGAGCAAATCACTTGTCGCGCATAATTGCCATCCACAGAGATGGCCAATGGCTTTGAGTCCACTGTTTAACGTTTATTTATAACATTATCTAAATATTTGTAGACGCACATGATGCGGAAACTTTTCCATGCCCATTAAAATGGTAGCGTTGCATTAAACGGCCGCCGAGCCTTAAGTACTGCTTTCCTTAACATCCGTCGCCGTACGCCGTAACAATTCTTTTCCATTTTTAAGAGCACTTTCAACTTTTAACTTCATGGAATTTCCATTTTTTCATCATCTTATGCGCATTGACTGTCACGATTTTCAGTTGTTGTTGTTTTTATTACTTTAGCTTTGCATGGCGCCTCCCACCACTTGTTGGCGATATTGTTGCTGTTGTCGCTTAACTTTTTTATGTTGTTTGCCGAACAAGTGCCATGAAAATAAATATTGATGTTTCGTGCGCGCAAAAATACAGCTGGGACCATAACTTCCCCGCACTAAGCGCCGTAAGTTAGTACTTCGCCGCAGTTGATGGACTTTCTTGCGCCCCTGTCGAACCTCATTTCCCGGCTCAGCTTTCGGTGGTGACGATGGCCGGTAATTGTCATTAAGTTGATAAGACCGATGGCGTTGTGGCTCTTTGTTGCGACGTCTCTGGATGGCTTTGCTGATGGCGAGGGTGTTGCTTTTACTGTTACTGTTGTTGTTGTTGTTATATGTGTTTTGTGTTGATGTTTATAACTGTTGTTATTTCACTTTTGATATTGCTAGCCATCAGTGTTAAGTTGATGACATTTAAAAAGGACAGCGTCAGCGACGCGATGGCCACTTTTGCTGCTGCAGATCATTTGGCTGATGGCCGATTGTCAGTCGTTTGCTTTATTGGTGTGAGTAATTTACGAGTTGCCCGCCTTATCAGTTGGCTGTGGACATTTAATATTTTGAGGGTGACGTGTTTTGTTGGTATTGTTGTATATTTGAGTTGCACTGATTTAATTTTTTTGATACCTTGGGGCTTTGGCTTAAAGTGGTGTTCTTTATGAGGAAGAAAAATCTCAGCAAAATTGAAAAAAGTCATGGTAATGTGTCTTATCTAATAGTTTTTCAATATTATAACAATGTGTGTGTGTTGGTAAACTGCTTTTTTCTGATTTATATTATGATTTTTTGGTAAAATGATAGTCTTTTGCAGCACTAAACCTCTCTGAACCTGAAGTTAAGTTCGACCATTCTTCATAGCGAAAAATTTTAGAGGTTGTTTTTTTTTAATAGATACGTTGGCAAGCTTACACTCATTTGAGGCAGTTCTCTATATATCTATTCTAACCTGGGTCTGTGGATCTGCTGTGAGGACCATAAACATAATTCGTGAAAGCATGAGAGGGGAATCGAAGAATAAAAACTAACTCAACTCTGACACAATTTATATAATCAGGCGATAGATAATGACGGAACTATTGACTTTATTCGCGACCGTACCGCAGGGCTTTCGTTCTAAACTTAGAGAGAATATGTTTTGTTTATGTGAAGAATATGTTTTTTAAATCAAGGAGAAAATCTTAAAGAAATCCTACCATCGGATAATAGGATTCGTCGCAAGTAAGTAATTTCCCTAAAAATCATCATCACCCAGACCCCCAGACATACATACTTATACGTCAACCAAAAATCTATATACCTAATTTTTAGGTATTAATGTAATTTTCTGAAAATTACAAACTCAAGGTGCTCAGTTTTTCCAGAGAGAAGAAGTGCGCCAGAATTTCAATGGAATGCACAAACGAGAGAAAAGCTATGATTATCATTATTTCAAGTTCAGTTCTGGACATATTTCCCATCTTAATGCTATAAATGGTATAGAATAAATCTTCATAAATTTCATAATTGGCTGGATTTGGTTCTCTTGTAAAAGTGTTTTTTTTAAATTTATTTTTTAAATTTTTTTTTATTCAAACTTTTTGTTGTACAATGAAGTTTCCAATTTTCCAGTCCATTCTAAAGGAAAATACCGCAGTGGTATTAGGTACTTGGGGTGCAGTTTTACAAAGTGTATAATAAAAGTTCGGAAAACGGTCGCCAAATTCCAGGTACTGTCATGGCTACAATGAAATTCTCCTCGCAAAACTTTTCGTTTCAAAATGTTTGGACAATCAGTAGTGTGTGTTTTTATTTTGTGTTTCAAATGGAATCACGGCTACGAGATCGTTGTAGAAGTATTTTGAGGAGTCTACTCATCACGAACCCAAGTTTTTGAATGGCACCATGTGTTCAGTAAAGGTTGTGTATTCATCGTAAACTTGATTCATGCGAGTCATCCATCCACAACCGTTAATGACGATAACATCGAAAAATTTAAAGAAGCAATGCTTGAAAATCGTCGTGTTGGCCCAAAAAAAAGATAGCAGAGGATGTCAACATCGTTTATGGATCGACTCAACACATTTTGGCTAATGTTTGGGTTGTGAAACCATCATTGTAAGACTAGTACTAAAAAACTAAAATTTTGCAAAAACGACGTCGAGTAGAGGTTTCTACAACGTAGCTGAGGACTATACAAGTACATTCATCAAATGTATAAAAGACGCGGGGTTATAAATATGACGCGAAACCTGTCCAACAGTCTATCGAACGGCGCTACAATTTATGCCGAATCGGAGGAACCATAATTCGCTGAAACCGCTGAAGTCCATACCAGCCATGGTTATAAGAAGTGTATGGCAAAATTAAGTGTAGGAATTCTTATGTTGGCTCAGGAGCCTATTTTGTAGGCGATAATTATTTTTTTGTTAAATTCACGTATTAGTATGCGTATGCAGTTTTATTTTTGTCAGCCGAGGTTAAATTTGATCATATGCTACAACCTCCCCAAAATGCGTTTGAGATACTATCTGCTCTACAGAATTTTCATTGGCAACTACAAATATTAAATTGCTTACCAGCAATAAAATAACTGATCATCAGACAGACTGGTAGGATAGAGAGAGCTCTTTTGTTATTACAGCATATAGTCATAGTACTGAATTATAAATATTGACTCTAAGCAGCAGTGTTTTAGAAGCCGAATTTGTTACCTTCCAATCAGTTTAGAGTGAGTCACCATACTAATCTGCTCCTCTTACTCATAAAATAGATTGCGAATAGAATAATCTAATCATACTAGTTACGTACTTTTAATTATATACTAAAACACTTCTCCTACTAAAGAGTGCATATTCATACATATATTATATACTTGTATACCTATGTATATTGAGCTACTAAAGCAAAACTCTTTATAGCTTCTGCCACATGTTTATATATGTGTAGCCATCACCGAAGAAATGTATACAGCACCTCTAAGAAGCGCAACGCATTTATGTATTACGTGATCTCATCATATAAGTTGGAGAAATGTTGAGATTTATTGCTTTTCCACGGGAATTGCACTGCATAAAGATGATAAAATGAGGAAGCGAATAACCAAGCACCGAAAGTGGAAGACTGAGATGGTGAAACTTGTGTCTCAACTGCGTAGAGTTGTTTCCTAAAAGATTTTCTTTTATGCTACTTACGTTCTGCAACGGAACTTTAAACGACTGCAAGCGTTAGGAAAACGTATATATATATATATATGTATCACACATAAATACGTATCTCAAATATACATATGCATAATAAAGTGTATAAGCGAATATAAAGTGAGACAGGTGCCATAGTGAAATGATGTCACGAAGTGAGTAACAGTAAAAAAACAGCTTAGTTGGTAAGAGGTTGTTGCGACAAAGCTAATGCGCACATACATACGTATATGCACACATACTCACGTAAATATATTTATATACACACAAACATTGAAGCTTACATCGTTAGAAAGGATTATCAGGTTTATGTCTGCCACTTAAGAATGCTAAGAGTACAAAAGTCAAGTACATGTACACATATGTAAATATATTAAACTTATGTATAGTATTACTACAAGTATAGCCGCTTTTGTTGTTGGCAGTGTGATAGTACTTGTCATGCAAAGTGCATAATGACTATGCAATAAACCTTTGTCAATTTTTATTTAATACTAGCGATAAGTTTATTTCTGATATTTTACGCTTGAAATCTGCTTCGTTTGGATTTCATTTATGTTTTACAGCGTTCGTGTATTATATCATAGCGACGGCAGTGTAAACAAAAATTAAATGGTGAACGAGAACAAAACGAGAATTTAGAATTGCAGATAAGTTGAAAAAAATATCAAAACTTCGCAACTCGTGTTGTGTGTCTTTAACTTGAAGATACATTTTTTAAATAGAATCTAAGGCAAGTAATAGTTCAGTAGAAAATTTTCGATTTATTTCAAACTTTACTAAAACTCAATAATTGTTTAATAATATTTTATATATCTGCAGATTAATTTAAAATGCGGCACATGATCTAATTAAATTTTACTCGAACTGAATAAAAAATATACATTTTCATTAATTTAAGTACAAATATTTATTATTGTCTTCAAAATAGGCTCCTTTTGAGCCAATACAAGCATTCAAGCAAGTTTTTTTACACTTGTTATAAGCCTCGGCTGAGAAGATCTTCAGAGCTTTCGGCAGTTTTTGATTTGTTTCGGTTTCGGCTCAATGCTAGATTAATGGACAGTTTCGACGATATATTTATTAGGGTGGAGTGAAAAAAAAATTTTTTTTTTGCTTAGAGTGAGGGTAAAATTTGGTTGGAAAAAAATTTTTTTTTTATCATCTACTCTACTCACTTTTAAAGTAAATTTCGAGTTAAAATTTTCATTTCGTAAAAAACTTTTGATAACTGTTCTAGAAGCTGAGGAGAGTCCTCTTTCTGACCAATTAAAAGTAATTAACTAAAAAAAAATTTTGTGGTAATTTTTGGAGTTTTAAAACAAGTTTTAAACGACAATATGCTTTCCTAAAGCGTTAAAATAAATGTTGAGTCAAAAACCGTCAAATTTTTTATATAAATGTGAAGAGCTTAAACCAAAAAAAATTTTTTTGTCCAAAAAAATTATAACTCGAAATTCATCTGAAGAGTGAGTTAGATGTTAAAAAAACTTTCTTTTTTGTTCAAAAAATTTTATTTTTTTAATAATCTACAAATTGTACTCTCAGGCTCAGCAAAAAAATATTTTTTTTTTCGTTCCACCCTAGTATTTATAAACCCACTTAAGACGGGACAGTAATGATGCATTTGATAAATGAGGTTCCTACTCAGCTATGTTGTGTTTTTGCGAGCTCTACTCGACAACGTTTACACAAAAGATTTAGGTCTTTTGATACGAGTCTAGCATTGACACGCTTCATACCAAAAACATTAAACAAAATATATTGAGTCGATCCATAAGAGATGTTGAGACCCTGAGTTATCTTTTTGATGTCAACATGATGATTTTCAAGCACTGTTTCTTTGAATTTTTCGATGTTATCGTCAGTGGTGGATGGATGACGCGCATTAGACGCGTTTTGGATGACTTAACGACTTCTGTTACTCAAATACTTGTGTTTGTGAAAAGATAGACTCCCAAAACACTTCAGGTACATTTTCAAGGATTTCATAGCCGTCATTCGGTAATCGCCCGTGCGTGAGGCTTCTTTCTATTTAATCAAAAGGAAAATCCTACTTCTAATCCTACGGCATCAGGCAGATAGCCAGCAATTATTACAACAGTTATCAATAAACATACACAACAAACATAATTTTACAATTGAGTCTTGGGTATAATACCTTTGCGGCTTTAAGATATTTAATTAATTTCCATAAGTTATCGATATCTTGCCCAATAAAAACCGCTCTTATTTTTGTTATCTTTTTTTGAGTGATAATTCTAGTTGACGTAAACTTGTTTTAGATATTTTATAATTTTTCTCCTCTTTAACAATTTTGAGTTAATTGAAATATTATTTTAAAAAGGTGGTAACCTTATGTAAAATTTTCATTAACAGTACGCTTCATACTGACTGTATATATTGGAGGCCCTTTGCTCTATTGGAATGATGATTGGATTATATAAACTTTTAATTAAGTGGCAACTCTGAAAAAGTTTTTTTTTCTTTTAAACTCACTTGCTTTATTATGAATATATGTTGATCTCTTTATACTGGTACCGAAAGCTATATGCAGCAGGGTGAGAAGAAATGTGCAGGATTTTCAAGTGAACTAGATTAACATATGGTACATTTTATATCGGACTGATTTTGAAATACAAAATTTTTTTGTTGAATTTTACTGATTTTTAACTCAAGAGTACTTAAACTTTAATGACTCCATTGTGATGGCGACATTTTAATGCCCCTGTTTTGACATATATGTAGAGTTGCCACTTGACATCTTTTGCAAATACCTTCTTTTTGTTAGCAAGTGACAATGTGTTTGGCGCAAAACAAGTAAAACAAATTTTTCAAATTTCACAAAAGAGTTAAAAATTTGGCTTGACACCTTGAACTCTTTGTGAATATTCCATAATTTTGAGCCTTTACAGTATCTACAATACACACATACCTAACTCAAGAGTCATAAAAAAAAAATGTTTTGTGCCGTTAAAGGGAGTATACAAAATGCACTACTTGCCATCGCTTATGCCAATATTAGTGTAACAAAGGCGTTATTGTGGTTAACAGGTATTGTTGTGCTGCATTCGAGAGCATTTTCCTGCTGCTTATGACACAGGGTTGCATTGTTTCACAGCAAATCAATTACACACAACTAAACGCGCGCATATTAAAAGCGTAATCATATTGTTAACACACCTATCTATATGCGAATGTAAATGTGTATAATATACACGCTTCCATGTACGATACTATGTATTTGTGCTCGTGTCAACAACACAGCGATAACATTATTTTGTCTATAAATTGTGCGCTCATATTCAATGCGTCAATCTTCAATGCCAACTAACTGCATGTCTACTACTCGTGTATCTACTCGTATATATAGATGTTGTGTTGTTGTCACCTGCCACCTGCTGGTATGAACATCAATACCCATCAAATGCATACCATGAATGAATGAGCGAATGAATGCCGCATTGTGTTGCATTTGCGGTGCTTTGCATGCGCAAACTGGCATCCTTATTTTCCGGCGCTGGCAGCAACACAACACAATGACAGCTGCTGCGGTCGCATTGTTTCTCAGCCGCCGCCTGCCGCGCACTACAGTGGCGCTGCAGTAAACTGAAAAGCTTTCAATGCGACAGTTTATGACATAATACACGGTACTTGTGCGCCCGTGCCTTTGGCAATGTGGAATGTTGAATTCGCATTATTTGCGCCATTTTTTAATGCTTTACATATTTAACTGTATTTAAAGATATACTTGCATACTCAGTTATTTGCTTGTGTAACGGTATGCATTACAATAAGGCGTCGTGTATTGACGAGGGTTAAGTCAAATTCAAGCTCAAATTGTATGCGTATTTATAAAACAAAAATTTTATTTTTGTGCATTTATCATTTGCAATGACAGCTATTACCTTTATTTATCATCGAAATTCGGTGGGTATCTTCCTTAGCCGATAATACTCGGGTACAGGTAAATGTGTGTGCATGTATTGTAGCCAAAACCCTGTTTGCCGTTAAGTGTCAAGTGCATACGTGCAACGCCAAAATTTTGACAAGCTCCGCAACAATAACTGTCAATTGCAGCGACATGCAAATAATTTGGCAACGCCGCTTAATGCGTGGCTGTATAGGTACTTGAACGCAAGCTTTATAAGGCGGTGGGTATGTGTGCGTATTTGATAATGATTAAAGTAGCGGGAATCCTACAAACTTGATTGTGTTAGTATTTTTGTATGCTGTGTATATATAAATATACATATGTATTTATATATTTCTGAATTGAAAACAAAACAAAAATAAATTCAGTAGATTATTCGTTATTGTTCGTCGAATTTTTTAATATATGTTAAAACACTGAACTTTGATGCTGCCAGGATCTGTAAAAATAAAAAAAATATATATATTACTGGAAAAATATATAAGAATGCTAAATGGAATAAAAACGCACCTTTTTTGATTTTGCATCAAACATGATTTTAGAATAATAATATAATGATATGATTTTATAATATATATATAAATATTACGAATATACGTAATTTTCACCAGCGTTTATCAATATTCTTCCTTTTGCAGTTTAGGATTCAGCAAAATAATCACAACTTAGAGCTCAAAAATATCGATAACTTGTACCGATAAATTTAACTATGTTTTTTTAAATGAATATTTTTGGTAGATTGTAAACGCAGTTTTATTATTTTTCAGCTAACAGATTACGATAATTTTAGTATCGATACTTTTTATCGATAAATTTAACTGTATTTCTTAAATTTATTATTTTTAGTCAACTTTAACCGCAGTTTTAATATTTCCAGGCCAACATTAATCGATAAATTCTATCGTTAATTTGAAAAAAAAATCGATATTATTAAAAAGTTTTGACCTGCACTTAACGAATTTTATAAACTCATATTGTTAACCTAAACTTTCTATAATTTCAAGATTTAAAGCTGAAAACCGTCAATACATTTTATCATTATCGATAGAACGCATGCGAAATATTATTTTTTTTTACTCATAGATATTAGTTATCGAAAAATTGCAAGTCGATAACAAAAGCTCAAAACATAACATCAAGCAATATCGATACATTTTTGTATCCATAGTCGAAAAATTAGCAAATATTATACAAATATCAACAAAACGTTCAAAAATTCATTAAATGTGATTTAAAAGTATGATTATGTGTAAGATAAGGCCAAAAAATAAAAACTACTAGATATTAATATTGGTTTTAAATGTTCTTAGAATTCCAAAATTTGCTTGAGATTAAAAACTTTAGGCATTTTAAATTTGTTATAACCAAAAAGCGCCTTAATCACATAACCGTACTTATGAACCACACTTAAGTACCAAATTATTGTAATTTTCCATCGCTAACAATTTTCACACCTTCATCAATTTCTCGCCTCACATATGTCCTCTTTGTACCGAAACGTATGCCACACTGCTGAATTGAATCCTAAACACCACAATTCGCCAGCATTTGCAATTCAGTGCATAGTTGTTGGCGAAAATAATCAGTTGTGTTTTTGCTTATGTTATCGAAGCGATTGTTTGCTGTTTTCATTGTCGATTACGTATCGCTTTTGTTTACAAATCACTGAAACAATACCAAGTGACTGCGGCACGTACCATTCAATCGCTTAGGTACATGGTGCTGTCATCGCAAGCTCTCCGTCACAGCAACAATTGATGCATAAATATGATGATGAGCGACTGTTCCGGACGCCAATGCTCGTCAACGGCTGTCATTAATGTCTGCTATTATTCAATTCCATTTGCAAGTGGAAAGCGTACAAGCACAATGAGTATTGATTGCATTTCTTTCGTGTGGGTATTCATAGAATGGAATGCGATGCGAACTGTTTTGATAGAAAAGGACGTCAATAGGAATATTACACCCCCTATTGAATAAGTGGATTTTGTTATATAAAAGTTTAAGAGTTTATGACTTTATTCTTAGTTTTTTTCTTCACAGGTAAATAGTACGTAAAGGTGTTATTGTTAAGAGTGGATACGTTTTTGGCTACATTAATAGCATCCAGAAACTCAATAACGAATTTTTTTATACTACACTGATTGTAAGAGCCAAAATCTTCCAGCTGTTTTGCCGTTAAACCCGAAGCTTGTTCAACTCAGTCCAGAAGCAGTCGTTTAATATTATGAATCTGGTCTTGAAAACTAAGCAACTTGGTGAGTATTCATTTTAACCTCAGAACCTCAAAATCTCTCTCTATTTAACAGTTACAGCGTGCTTAATAAACAATATTCGACTTAACCTGTTCGCTAATTTCTCTCAGAAAACTCTTATAAATTCACTGAGGCAGATCTCTTCAAAGTTCCCACAATTTGTAAGCATCCCAATCCTAAAGCTCTAATGAATCAAGCTGAATGGACGCAGTCTTTACAGGAACCTTTTTTAGAAAAAAGTCCTTCGCCACTGGAGTAGGAAACTTGCTTTTGAGGTATATCTGATAACTGATCCGAAATCTTAATTGAAAGACGAAATTGTTTTTGAACCATTAACGAGCTTGGAGAAGAATTTAATAGGAAATGAATAGTTTGTCATTCTTAAAAAAATTTATCCTATGGTAGTGAACGAGAGCAAGACAAAGTATCTGGAACATACACACAAAGATTCCTAGCGTCTTGAGAACTACGTCGCTGTTGGCAGCTAGAAATTTAAAGATTTTGTTTATCTCATCTTGAAAGTAGCCTAAATTCCCCTATCAGTCTAAGCCTGGAGATCAAGCGTAACACTTGCCAACATCTGCAATTTTGAGATCTGAAATGCACAAAACGAACAAAAACGACGCTCTATAAATCTCTCTTTATTCTCGTCCTATTATACGGCGAAGAAACATGGTCGATGACGAACCGAGATAAGAAACCACTTGAAGAAATTGAGTGAACTGTTCTCCGCAAGGTCTTTGGAACCGTTATATATTCTATATGATTACAAAACTTTTCTTTTTTTAATTTTAGTATTGCACTTTTTGTAACGTTATAGAGAAAATTAGGGTGATTTGAAAAGCTTTCCTAAAGCTCTAAAGCTTTTTAGCAAAAGCTATGAAGCTACCACATTAAGTTATATATCTAGATTACTGAATTTTCGAGCGAAAATATTATTCGTAAAAGCAAACGTTGCAATTTTCAAGTTGGTATGACCTTTTTTGTTATTTTCACAGATAACCGAATGTTTTTCTTGTAAAAGCAAATCTTTTCTGTTACACACAATAGCGAAGATATTCTCAGTAATGACACAACGACATTTGAAGGCGACTTTTGCACTAACTACAACAACAGCAGCACAGCAGCAAATAAAACAGAAACAAAATTCGAGAATTGCAAGGACACTCGAAGGCTTCAAGAAATAAAGTGTTGTATCAGCAAATTTTGCATTTCCACCAAATCATTTTCCACATTTCACTTTCAACTGAATTGTGTGTGTGCGTGTGTTTTCTTTACAAATCTTCCAGTGCATTTCTTTGTTCTTCACGTTTTCCGGAAGTAATGGAGTTATGACATAAAGTTGATGATACACAAGAAATCAAAATGGCAATTGTGACAGTTACAAGTATGAGTAAACGAACAAAAAAGAAGCGGCAAAAACACTGCAGACACATAACTAAAAGAGTACAAAATGAAAGCTTAAAAAATGTGTGGAAGGAATTTGAGGTAGGTGAAGAAGAGTTAGCGATTCAGTAAGTATTTACACAGAAAACATAAAACGGCATAAAGAGAGTGCAGAGAACATGAAAGTAAAAAACCGCAATTGCAATTGAACGTGCAAAACTGACTGACTAACTGTCGAGCTGAATAATGCTCAGAATGACTGACTGATTTCTCCCTTTTTGTACGGTGCTTTTGGTGAAGTGGGTTGGTGTAATGATGCACTCAAGGATTTATTTACACGCTACTCACTTTTCATGGTCTGCTTGATTTGGCTGTCAGTTATTATTCAGCTACTTATTGCGACAACAAAGAAGGCTATGCAAATGTGACAGCGAATTACATAATACAAGCGAAAGCAGTGAGAGTGGTTTTATAGATAATTTGGAATATTGTCTTTGTTAGGGAAATCTATTTGATGTAGCTCAATGAGGGCGACGCAATAAGTAATAAACCTCACTGTTTGAAGGCGCTACAGACGCAAGAGAAATCATAATAGATTCTCGTAAATAATTAGTGTCAGAAAATTAGCCGGATCAGTCGAACTCGTAGCCTTGGTTTGACCACATATCGACAGGTCGTGTCAGTGGATTTTAGTAAAATGAAAAAAAGTAGTATTGGTTGGTGATTCTTGTTTTTGGATGGTAAAGGCGGTCGGTTATTTTTCGAAAGGGAGTTCATGTAGTAAAAAAATAATTCTATATGGAACAAGAAAGCTCTTGGTGTGTCGAAAGCTGCTCACTGCAGACAGCAAGCGCAACCATGAGACCATTTTACAGTAGTTTGTATGAGGTTTTATGTTCACTAGTACACACCAGAGACCAAGCATTCAGGAGGTATAATCTACATTGGTTAACTGGAAAAGAGCAGAATGGTCACTGGTTCAATTTAATTTCCCAATAGCTGGATCAGGGTGAGATGGAATGCCTTAAGGGCATGCAGAATCGCGAAAAACAAATGAACGGAAGGAAAACACGCATGCTTTTTAAACACACAGTCTCGAAGAGACTGCAGGACGATTGTTGGTCCAGACACAGGTACCAAATTACTGGCATCAAATGCGACCCGCACGTCACTTCCTACATGTAGGCATGAGAGAAACGCTGAAATACCTCCCCTGCTTTTATCTGGCCTTATCTAGAACTCGGCTTAGATATCGAGGAGCTTCGAAGCTCAAAGGAGTGCATGAAGTATCAGAATTAGATATCAGGTCGCATTAAACTGAACTTCCAACTGACATTACAAAGACCTTACCCCTTTCAGTCTATGTATGGCATTGGAGTCAGCCAGCATAAACTAATCTAACCTAATATTCTTTCACCTCTTTTTTCTTGTCATATAATTTTCATTTATTCGTAGCTAAGCGCTTTTTTGACTGTTATATTTTATAGATATTTACCATTTTATGATCGCTTTCAAAAGCATTAAAAATGGAAAGTTTATGCCCATAAAAGTTTTTTTTTATTTTAGTCGCTAAATAACACCTTCAGAGTTGACCATGATGTCAAGTGAATATAAAAGTTACTTCAAAAACATTTATTCTGGTTGGCGTCCTACAAATAAAGTGCTGCCTCTCCAACATTCTTCGCACATTTTTTGACCACTTGACCAGATTTAGGCAAAGTGTTTGTCGTGTATATTTTGTGGGTTGTTGTATATGCAATAGCTCTGTATGCTTGAGCGTGTCCACTAAGCTTACGCTTCACAGCGCGTCTGCAACAGTCAGCGCTGCAGGAACTCGCCATCGCCTGCACAAAGCTTTTGGCATTGCAATTTTTCAAACTTTATGCACAAAACCGGTAAACGGAAAAGAAAATGAATTAAATAAAGCAAAAAAAAAAGGTTAAGCACGTTGAATAACACATAGAAAAAATTGTGTTGACTAAAATGTTGGCCAAAAGCCAAAAGCCACAACCAACACATCGAGCGCCAAGCACAAGGCGACGGACGGCGTGTGTTTGGCTGTGTACGCTCGGCTGAGTGCATGCTTTCACTAGAATACTCGTGGCACATTCACATGCAACTCTGCGATGAATTATTGTTAAACCGCCGCCTAACTTCACTGCCGATTGTTGCTGACCTATGCAATTGAAAAAGTTACTTTTTTCGCACTCATTCACACACGCTCTTCCTCCGCTGCGCTCTCTCTCTCTCCCCCTCCCCCT
This sequence comes from Bactrocera oleae, assembly GCF_042242935.1. Taxonomy (NCBI): domain Eukaryota; kingdom Metazoa; phylum Arthropoda; class Insecta; order Diptera; family Tephritidae; genus Bactrocera; species Bactrocera oleae. The sequence goes on along the minus strand of NC_091540.1, from coordinate 67,051,730 downwards.
ATCTTTCTCTTTCTAACTCTTCTCTCGGTCGCTGTAGAACTGTGTAGATGCGGCGTGAAATAATAGAGTGAAAAAATTTAGTTCCAAGTAACTTTTGGACATTAGGGCGAAGAGCTGTGCAAAAAAAAAGACCAAATTGGGAGACAATGTTAACAGTAAGTGAGTGCATACAGCATGTGCATCGAGGTCCTTGACAGTTTTGAACTTGTTACTTCATTTGCGTCATGCAAATTGATGGTTTTGAGTATCCAAAAAAGAAAAATAGAAAAAAACAAAAAATAAATTTAAATTTAAAGACATTATAAAGTTAAAATGGGTGAGAGAAAACTGTAAAATTAATTTTGTTACTAATTCGATTTTGAAAATTTTTAATTTTCGGCACAAAAATGCAATTCTGAAAAATATTCGGGCAAAACACACACACATACAAAAAACACATTCAAAAATATACACCCAACAAGGTCTCTCAAAATTGCCACACTACACCAGCTGCTGGAGCCAACCGCATACAGTTCAAAAATATTAATCAACTCTTCATACAGATGTGCTGTATTTTGCGCAAAAAGCAAAAATAACACAAAATATTCAAAAAATTCAAAATCGTTTGCTACGCTTAGCTGGAGCTACAAGTGCCGCTGTGCGCAGAAGGCAACAAATGAATACAAAATACACACATATACACGCACATACATGGAAGCGAAATGTTATAGGAAAATTTATGTTCGTTGAATAATCCAATTAATCCATGTGGGTGGAATGTTCTCGGCTATTGAACATGATTCAACACAGCTTTTCAAAATTTTATTGCTTTCGATGTGCAACGACGACCACGAGCAGCATAAACTGCCGCAAACGTTGATGTACAAGTAAAAAGCTGCATTTTTAGCATTCTTACACATGTCTATACTATATACATATATATACTTACATATAAATACATATATATCAACATGTAAATTTGGATATTTGAATTAAAATAGCGTTACCTTAATGAATTCAAAAAAACAAAAAAAGAAACGAAAAATAAACCTGCGGTACAAGTAGCGCTTCGTTTTCTTCGAGCCGGTACATTTAATTGGGTTATTTATGCACAGTTTTATTTTGGTTGTTGGATAGTACATGAAGAGTGTAAATGCACGAATTAGCATCGATGGGTATCGGATATTTTTGTATATATATATGGATGCGTTTCAGAAATGATGCTATGGCAGTAGATGACAGCTAGAAAAATCCCGATTTCGAACGTTGTTGCAGAGAATGAGTGCGAAATGTGTGAGGTGCTCTGTATTAGTTTTCTACTAGAGTGTTACATATTGCAAATAATACTCAAATTCTCCAGCTATAGTCAAATGAATCTTCTTAACCAGTGTAAGCTATACACATACGAATACAGCTGCGTTTTACTTTCCTACAAGATCTAGATATGACAAAAGTCAAGTAATACATATATGCTGCATTTTAGCTTCTCAAATAACCCTCTGAATTTTATTAATATACCTCAAAGATTTACTGATAATTTAGATATAAGGTCAGACATAGGAACTGAGGTTCACATATTCCACACATCCAAGTTTGACTCGCAAAGGTGCTTTAACAATAACAAAATTTAAAGTATTAAAGCAAGAATTGCTTGAGCATATATATAAAATAAAAAAACTTACCAGAGCGTATATATATATATATTTATATACTTGTATAAATTCATTACCCAAGTATTCTAATTAGTCTCTAAGTTCATTACTTCTACGCAAAGAATAAAAAAACTTACCAGAGCGTAGAGGTCACAACTTGCACCCTCTGCACATTTTTTATTTTGGCATAAACATTGTTGGTTTTCGATAAGACTTTTAGTGCAAAAACATATCACTATTAGTGCATCATGCTTTCCATTTACCATACATAGTTATTTTCTTTGATGCAGATAAAATGCATAGATGGTTGCCCCTTATTTGAGCAATTCCATTCGAACACATACTTTCACACACATGCATGTATATCAAAGTATCAAAGCGTTGTATGTATGATACGTCCGCATGTGGTTCGTTGGTACAAGGGTAATAAATTTTTGCTAGCAGTTAGAGCACTTGCACTCATAAGACACACACACACATACACACACTTACAAGCATATGTAGTTACCAATACATATATATCAATATATCAAAATTTATGTAGATACCCTGAGACCAGTGTGTCGTTAGTGCCCGTAACGTGTTGCATGCTTGCATATTCTCGCACATATTCGATAGCTGGACTCCGTTGAGTGCTTTGCTTTAAAATGTAATTCCATTTAATGAAGGTAGAAGCAACAAATTTACTTTGATTTTTGGCTTTCCTAAAATATTTACAAAACAAAATTGATTTTTGATTTTTTTTTTAATTGGAAAATTTGGTTTTGTCCCAAGCTCCGCAAGGAGTTGAGCTGGATGGTACCTATGAGTGCATAAGGTATGCATCAAATGTGATAGAAAAACAAAATATAATAATTTTTGAGTATATAACGGAGGGATCTTAAACTCTTAACGTATTAAAATAGCTATTTAGACGGAAAACGGTTAAATTTCAGGAAGAAAAACTCTTTAACAATTAGTTAGGAGCGTGTTTTTTCGACAGATGTTTAAACAAACTAAATTTGAGAATGTACTATAAGCAAATTATTTATTAGAACAGGCTCTCACGAGTGTGAATGTATTTTTAGAAAAGTTTTGTACGTTCGGTCTAAACTAAGCTTGATGTCAGCAGAAGGTTAAAATGCATTAAAGAAGTACTTGTGAGAAAAATTTGTAGTAAGTCGAAATCTTTAGCTTCCTTCAATTTGTTGTTTAGAGCAAACTTTAACCAAACTTATGGACCATTTTTTGTTTGGGAAAAAATATGCTTTGTATACCTTTTATATACTCAAAAGTAGTTCTAAAAGTCAAAAAAATTTAATGTTTTTAATGGTAGAATTTTAACTTGTTGTTTTATGAGAAATCTTATTGCCTGACTTCAGGAGTTGAAAAAAAATAAATAGTCTTTATAAATTTTTATGTGAAGAGAATTTATTTACAATTTGTTAATGAAATGTTGAAAAAAATAAAAACCAAAAATTATATAAGAATGTAGAAATATAGTGCAATGATTCACCACAAATTCCATGATTCCCTCATTTGTTAATTTTTTAACTAAATACTAGTTATATATTTTATTTAAAATTGCTATAATTAAAAAGTTACGTATACGCCCTGTATAACCATAAAGGAATTGCATTTCATTTCACCTACCAAAAAGTATATCAACCATAATGAATTTTAATTAAAATAAATAAATTTGTAATTCATTTAAATGAAAAATACGATTCATCATTTCTCCCATCATTTGAGAATGTTAATTTGTGTCAACCAATCAGAATTTTTGAAGCTACTATTCTCTGTTTGAACTGCGGATAATTTTTTCTTAACCATTCAATCAACAACGCATTCATATATTGCACGAATACTTTGTAGTCGTATTCGGCGCGCTCTTTCCCGACTCTCAATTAGTGTTTTCGAACTTAAACACGCATTGCGCAGTGAGAGTAGAGTATTTTATGATGAGAGCTAGCTAAAAATTTGCGTTATGGCACTCATAGGTTAAAAGCATGTACGAAAATATTGCTATAAAGTTGTTGTGACATTGTGATTTCCTATAATCATAACATCGTAGTATTCATAATTTCGTGTATTATATCGTTAGCAATTTAGTAGGTTAGTTTTTTCAAGAAATCCGTCCACCTGTGGAGTCTTTAAATATATTTCAATTAATAATTAACCTATTAACTGCCAGATATTGGAGAATGAAAGAAAGCATTTAATTATTTCACAGGAAGAAGGTTACCAGTTATATATTCTTAGCAAGTATAATGTTGGCTACTTTGGTGACGTCACGTTAGTGAAAGTATTGGAAAACTGGAGTTTTTTCGATTTTTCAAAAATTTACTATACGAGTATTGTTCGCATAAATATTAAATCTAATTTTGAAACTAAAAAAATATATTTACGTTCCTCCTTCGATTTCACCTTAATCCCTTTTCTAGAAAGGCCTTTCCTAGTTTTATTATAATATCTTCTTTTAGTTTTAAATTTGTTCCATATTTCGCTCACAAATTACTTTACACTAATAATTTGAATTCAATAGTTTAAACCTCTAAATACTCATATAAATGGATATGGATTGCGGTGGACGTGCCTCACGAAGTGTCTTACGAAGGAATGACAATGAGTTTACTTTTATGGGTGGCCAAAAAATCTCAACAAACTTTATATATGAGAAAGAAATAATATAAAAAAATGTCCAATGAACCGATGCTGAAAAATATTTGCGAGTTGTAATCTAGTATTTATTATTCCAAAAAGTTTCTAAAAGAACATACTTCCGATGATTTAATTACACAATTGTATAGAATTTTTCCAACCGCAACGTCTTGTTTACTTCGAGTGATTCTATATATCGTAAAAACAAAGCGCTTTGAACTCACTCTCTCCCACTCCTTAACTAAAATGCAAGAAGAGAGCAAGGAGTATTATAATAAAATATCTCTCGAAAAGTAGGAGTAGAGCGTGAAACGGGACGAAACTCAAAACATTAACAATGAAGTATAAGCCAGCCGAGACATTTTATGGTATTGTGGTTCGTATAATAAACTTAATAAATACTCAATGTTTATTAGTAGAAAAGGTCAGTGCGAAATTGGTTAATATAGGAAATGAATATACGCATTGTTGCTTATAGACTATCTTGTTACTGACTAGATAAACTACTTAAATTATATATGTATGTATATATGTATATGGTAATTAACAGGCATTTGTATTCTATAAATACCAAACACACATTGAGTTAGCAAAAACAACACCGTTCGAACTGATGGTTACTAATAGTTCCCAAGAGATCCATTAACACATCAGCATTAATTTTTTTTTGTGTCCTCTGAAGTATTTGGTTAGATGGCTGGTTGATTGTTGGCTAACTGCAGGATAATTGTACACAAAGGATTTTATGAGGATTGTATTGTCAACGGTTTCATTGAAAAATGTATTCATTTAATGTTCACGGTTTACTCAGTTTAATTTGAATTGGAATTATATTATTAGACTTGCTAATTTCTAGAGTCGAATTCAGATTTATATTGCAACCTACAAGGGTTCAGAAACTGCGGACGTCCAAAAACTTCCTGGCGACGTGCGTCCCTTAGTTTTTGAGATATCGCTCTGATATTTTGCACTAAGTCTTATATCTTTAAGAAGCTGCTCATTGGTCAGAACCACCGATATAGGACCACTTTAGCATATAGCTGCCTTACAAACTGAACGATCGAAATCAAGATCTTGTATGGAAAACTTTTTTCTTTGACGAGATATCTTAACAAAATTTGGCATGAATTGTTAGCCATGCCAATGCCATACATTCTGAAGAAATTTTATTTGATCGAGTCACTATAACATTTTTGTCATATTGTCGTACAAACTGAACGATCGAAATCAAATTCTTATTTGGAAACTTTTTTATTTGTGAGGTAACCTTATTCATAACCACTTTCAAACTTTTGCCAATAATCAAATTAACATTCCTATTCACCTCTATACTCATAATAATACCCATAAATAACATTCTACATTTTCTTATAAGTACTTAAATTCATACACATGTACTCTCATATGAACCAATCAATACCTTTTCACCTAAAAGCCTTAAAGAAAACTTAGTTTGTTTCAAAAGTTTCCACTACACTCGTTCCCACTTCTATCTCTCCCTCTCTTGCCCACACACTTATCCGGCAAGCTTCTGCCAACAACTCCATTCTTAACGTAGTCTTTGTAATCTTTATCATCATCCTCAGCATCGTCAGCCGCGCGTCTTTTTCTGTTTCATTCAAAATGATTGTTAACCCATTCTCGAGAGTGTTCACACACATTACTTTGTTATTGTAGCGTTCTTCCTTTGTTCATCCGCTCGTTGATTTGTTTGTTCCGCCGCCGTTGCTCGAGTGCAGTTGCAGCAGCGCGTTTATTTTGCGCCCTTTATCATCGCATTTCTTTTGTCTCAACTTGTAAGCGGCTGCCACATTGTTGCAACAAATGCCGTCTGCGAAGTGAAATACAAACGCACACACATACAAACGTACATACTTGTATGTATATATGGCTACATACACATATAGAATGAGTAAGGTTTTTGCAATTTTCGCCGATTTTCCGCTATTCATTTTTCACTTTTATTTTAGTTTTGCTAGGTCTCAGCTGCTAACAGTCATTGAACCTGATTTCGGCTAAATTTGTATTACTTTAAATTTGGTTATGCGGCTATGAAGCTTTTGATATACACATACAAACTATCTTATAACATATAAACTTTAAATATTAAAGTAATTTTCTAACTTTTAAACGCTGACCCAGTTCTTTCCTTCTTTTAATCCGCATCAGCCACAGCGCTGACTTCACTTATAGTAAGTTGTATGTGTGGTATGTGTGTGTGTGTGTATTTCGAGTGCTGTAAAATACCGTTAAACGGTTGGCTGCACACTTAGCTGTAAAAGTCAAAGTCAGTTGTCCCATTTATAGCTTCGTAATGATGTCGCACTAATCGCTACTGTGCACAATTTTACGCATAAGTGTTCTTCTGAGAGTGCTCCCACACACACGCACACCCACACATACATACATACACAGTCATACTAATGTGCAGAGTCGCTTTAGGCATCACGATTAGCTCACAAAGTGCTGAGTGTTTTCCGCGTATAATCATTTTCACAAGCATTGTGGCAATTTACCTCAGGCAAATTTCAGTTGAAGTACGAGTTCTAATTATAAAGATCTCGCCATTTACTTCTATGAATTAAAGATGTACCTAAATATATACATTTGTTGAGCAGGAATTCGCGGAATTTATATAGAAATACGTGAATACATTGTTATATGTCTATACATTTATTAAGCTATTGCATAGCTTTTGTCGCGGACTTTTAGCGCGGTGACCGCATCAAAAAATTCCGTAACGGAAATAAACCTAACACGATCACAAAGTATGCGCAAAATGTTTGCATACTTTTAAGCGTATTTTCGCATATTTCAAGCGGAACAAATCAATTGAAGAAAAAAATAATAATATTTAAGATAGAATTTTTGGAATAGCAAAAATATAAATTATGCAATATTCAAAGTCATAATATTAGTCACATTATTATTACTTTGGTAAATAGTTACCACACCTTTTAGAATATAATATCTCGTTTAACTTGAACAATACAATTGATATAATGTAATTGGATTATCAATGGCAATAATTTTCCACTTATCTTGGCTGGCGATTTCAACAACAACTTCGCTGATAAAATATCAGAGCGATTGACAACTTCTCTTTCGGAATGGATACGTTTGATGAATACGTAGGGTCCTCTGCTACATTGTCAAGCAACTCGAAATTATTTTTGCAAAAGATTCATCGCCAAACACACACTAATGACATATGGAGATCAAACTTCACACGAACATAAAAAAGGTTGTACCTTAAAAGACAGTCAAAATGGCGCTAAAGACTTTTATCCATGCATCCACACCACATGGATGCCAATCGGACAATGCTGAGTCAGAACTAAAATGCCATCTTTACTGGAAAAAATAGGGCATAGATCTCTTGCGATTCACCCCGGACCAAAAGGATTTTGCGACTGCCTTAGTACTAGCAGTTAACTAGTATCCGCCGAGAGTTCGCAAGTTTGGCTAAACAATAAGAAGATAGCTGACCATCGCTCTAATTGCAACGGATGATAATGAGAAAAGAGCTTGCGGCTTATGACCCTCATTGTTTCTAGCCCGCTATTATCAGACACCATATTGTCACAAAGAAGCGCGATACAATTGATAATGAATGAGGGAACTCAATGCAAGTTTCCTTGCTCTAAAAGAGGTTTACTCCTGAAGAGTAGAGCTACTTTAGCAGCTACCTATCACTGCTTGAATAGCGTAGTTTTGAACCTAGAGTTGCGACAAAGTGCTCGAGTAGCAAAAGTCCTTGCAGGTATGAGTTGGCCCGATGACAGGTTGATGATCTAAATAAATAGAAATGGAGTCAAATGATCTGAAAAAGAGTGTTCAGACTTAAAATCGTATTCAAGTGGATTTTTGTTGTGAAACCACTTTATAATTTGGAAATATACACGCAGAAGATGTTGCAAACAACTTTGTGGTGTTTATAACTTCTAATATATATTTGCGTTTTCAATAAAAATTAATATTTATTACAGAGAAGTATTGTATTACATTATAAATAAAAATGCTAAGCTACAGTTCGGTTATATAAATCCATAAAATATATACAAGTATTAATTCAACATTAAGCGAATATTTTAATCAAATGTACTTTTGTATATCAAGCAACAAAAATGCGTCAAAAAACCATTGGGCAGTTGAAAAATGCTCAAAAATAATACAACTTGAAAATCGTATAGCGAACATTTTTAGGGATGAATATATTAATACTTGGCTTTTTCCATTAAATTACACATCAAAGCCTACCAGACAGCCCAGACACTTGTATACATTTCATTTGCAAATGTGTCCTAAGTGTTTTTTAATGTGTTCTCTCCATAACACACAAACTCTCATACACTCTACTTTTTTCCCTACCCAACCTACGCTCATGCGGGTAACCCAAAAGAGTCGTCAATGCTAACGAATCATAATTGCTGTTATACGGATACTTATAAATGTAAGTCATATTTACATCTAATGTGCAGCGTGGGTTTGATTTGCGGAACAGTAGTGGCAGTGGGGCAACATTTGTTGATGTGTTTAATATCGGGTAACATGACGTAGATGGTAGGAGAAAAAAGCAAAACAGAATAAGGCAAAAGGAAAGAAATTGGTGGAACTATGAATATTATTGGTATATACATATAAGCAAATGAGAAATAGGTTATGTATTTATAAACAGGGTGATTCGGAAGGAGAAGTGTGAGTGTATGGTATGGTATGGTAAGAAATTTACAAAATAATTGAAATAGTGTTTTTGTAATTATTTTTTTTTTAATATTTTTAAATAAATGAAATAAAAAAATTTAGGATTGCCACCTATTTAACAATTAAAATTTTTTAGAATTATTTATACATTTTTTTATTTTCGAAAGTAATTTAATAAAACAAATTAAGGTTAAAGTTTTGAATCAAAAATATATAGACATTTGAACACAAAAAACGATTAAAAAATTACAGTTTTTAAATCCTCTGCTTAGATATAATATAATTTTTTTAAAAGACTGAAATAAAAATATTTAATGGTTGCCAACTATTTAAAAATTTTAAGTTAAGAATTTATAGGATAATTAAATACTACACAACAGAAACTAAAAAGTTTACAGCTCCGTAGTTTTTCTGAGGGTTGCTACCTTTTTAAAATTTCATGATTTTAAAGGAGTAAGTTAAACAAATTATTAAAATTTGAGTTTGATTCAAAGCTGTTTAAGTTAGCTTTAGAGAAGTGTTGCCACCTTTTTCATTTTTTATGCAGAAAAATCCACCATAAAATAGGTTTTTAAATTTGTTTATATTGATACATCTTATGTCTTGTTGTTACTTACTTTATCAGTTTTAATATATCTTTTAATTGAGACACCTTATACAGTCTTAAAAGTTAGGTTAGGCTTGATTATGTCATTATGCTCTTGCTGTGTGTTCTCAAGAAGAAAATTAAAATGTCCATTACCAGATTAATTTACGAAAACAAAAAAAAAGTATAATATAAGTATATGTTGATCCACTCACTTATTAGCCTTTAATAGGAGACGGAAAGGGAATAATTTGGATTTAATATGTCAACACCATCTACACCCGTTGACATCAAAACGATTATTTTGAAAATACTACTTACATAGGTTTGTGTATACCATACATATGTACCATACTTGTATGTGTATTTATAATTATTTGGGTGTCGCTTGCAGGCAAAACATGACAACCTATAATAATGTCAACCACAAATGGAGAAATGGAGTTATTATTGGGTAATTGGTACAAATTAGCCGTCTCATGTGACGTACAGTACATACTATACATGTCTATAAGTACATATATGGGCGAAGGATATATTAGGCAAAATAAAAATTTCAAACATATGATATAATTAAAATATTTTAACGATAATATTATAAGTGGTCACAATATTATTATATTATTATGATATACTTTTTTTGTATATACTCTACCGTATATACGTTAACTACTAGTAAACTACCTTAAAACTGTTGGGAATCACAGGTCGAATTAATTAGCCTAGTGTTGTTTTCCTATACAAGTAATTAGTATTTCTTGATCTATGTATGTAGCTGTTCAACTTGGTCAGAAATATGTTTGTTGAGGATGGACGGTGCAAACTTATTTGGTTATGTAAAACAATTATATGGTTTTAATAAAAATGTTTGTTGGCAGGAATCCGCAAGGAAGCAGAAGTCGCGGTCGACCAAAATTAATATGAAGAATGTCGCTAAAATCACAGCCCTTAATCGTGAAAGATGACGTAATAATTGGTAAGAGTAGAGTGCTATGGCTGAAGTAAGCTTAATTAATTGCCGCACTATGAAGTGAAATCGAGGTAAATTTAATATGATATGATTAATACTAGAAGAGTTGGCTTATTGTATAAATCTGGAGCTCTTCCTTTGAGAGCTTACATAAACAGATATCAGAACCAATCAATGTAATTATTCTTTGATGTGGATACTTGGAAAATAAGCATTCTTGTAAGTTAGAACTGGTAGTTTAGAGCGTATAAGCTACCAACAGAAAAAATACTTTTGACTACAAATAGCAACATCGAGGTATTCAACAGAGTGATAACAAAGTTACCGACCCCAATAGAATTTTGCTATCCAGATATCGTCTGGAATCAAATATCTCCAAATTTCCTAATATTACGGAACAAAGGTTTATTTTTGAAAGTTTCACCGTCAAAGAAGATGAATTTTCAAAAAGTTCTCTGCTTGGACAATACGAGTTGTACAACAGATAATGCTCATATGCTCATAAAATAGATTACTATTATATATACAAAAATTACAGAAACTTTGTACTCATATAATGAGTTAAACCGATTGACCGTCACGAGAATCTCAAGCATTTAAGTTTAAGAGATATTCTTTATACTACTCAGTATTCATAAAACCTCTGTGGCTCTTTCGCAACTATTGCACGTGGGTCTCTGCTTTTATTACTTTTATTATACTCTGAACGAGATATGTTAAGTTTGTACACCCGAGAGTAAACGTCGGAGAACCTATAAAGTTTATATATAAAGCATCAAAACCAATATAAACATCGTTTTATACCTTTTAATGCTACAAAACTCCATCTGAGTAATTAAATTTTTTTTCGTTTTTTTTCTTAATTTACTTACTAAACTTCTCTCTCTGAAATTATAATATAAAAACTCCTCTTACATATATCGTCTCTGTATATGGTATTTCTTAGCTTAAAATCCATCCACCTGAAAAATAAAAGTAATTTCCGTTTCAACACTACAATGAAAGCGTGTATATGTATGGTGAGTGCTCATTAAAATTAAGTTCAGCTTATAATGTTATGATAACTCAAAGTACGCATCATTTCGCCGACTTCACAAACACGTTGCAACGAGTGCCACGCAAAAGATCTTGCTGCGGGCGTTTTGCAACTTAAGTAAATGCAAATTTCGCTATCAACACTTTGCAGCAGAGCGCGCTGTTGCTAATGCAACAGTTAGCAGGCGGAAAAAAGATTTTAACTCAAAAAGTCTGCATGCAAGTATACGTACGTATATACTAAAAGCATATATATGCATATGTATGTATATGTAGGGTAGTATATGCGCCGCGGTCTAGGCGTGTACGCCGGAGCAGCTGTCAACTGCATGCATTATATACTTGTACATTTGTTACAACAACGTAGAATATACCTTGCCACAGCGGCTGGAATGCTGGTCGTCGCTGGCAGCTGTGGCGTGACAGCACTTGCGCGTGAGTGAATTAAAATAAGACACTGCCGCTCGGCAGCCAAGCAGGCAGGCACGCAGGCAAGCGCTTGGAAAAGTAGAAATTCAGCGAAATTTCGCTGCGCATAAGACTGCACATAAACGCTGTGCCAACACTTCGGCAACAGAACTTATCCATGCGACGTGGCATAGTTGCAAGTGCTTTAAACGACACTTATTTGGTTGCCATAAATGTGTCTATGCGCTTGTGGGCCTGTGCGGAGTATTAGTGTGACCAGCGGAGCCGCACATCGGAGCTTGCAGATACGAAACGTGCAAAAAGCCGCAGACAAATTTCTTTCGAGCTGAAAAGTTTCGAATATTTAAAAATTTTTTTTCAGTTTTGAGGCACGTCTGCAAAAATGGTTTTGTTGACGTAATTTATTCAAATAGTTTTGTGTCAAAAATTTAAATTTTAAAAATTTCGTTTGCTTAAAGAAATCGATATTTTTCATTGTAAATTAATGTACGAGCGTGCTTAGTAATTAAGTAGGTTATATTTAAAGGGTGGTTCATAAAGCTTTTTTATACCATGAACGAAATTCTTAACACCCCGAGCGTAAGGACGGTCATCCTTTAAGAATCTATAAGATTGAGCAGCGTATTGAGCTGAGTCGATTTAACAATATCCGTCTATATGTCTGTATAAATGCGAACTCAGTTTTTGAGATATCGATGTGAAAGGTTTGCACACATCCTTGTCTCTCCAAAAAGCAGTTCGTTTATCGAAAACACCGATATCGGCAACCTATAGCATATAGCTGCCATACAAATTGACCGATCAAAATCAAGACCTTGTATGGAAAATTCTTATATTTGAGAAGATATCTGCACGAAATTCGGTATAGATAAGTATTCAAGTCAACGATACACATTGTTCAACATTATAATAAAGGTTTTTCCATACCCTTTCAAGGTATAAGAAATGCACTTGTAAAGGGTATTATAGTTTCGGCGCAGCCAAAGTTTAGGTTCTTTCTTGTTTTATTAAGCTATTCTTCAGTAAAATCTCTGGAAGGGACGAGCGCTGCTGAAGCATATTAAACGAACTTTTCTACGCGGATATTAAAAGCAATTCTTTGGATGATATTTAGCTTCAGCAGAATGCCAAGCTGGGTTACAAGGCCTATGACAAGGCCTATGCTTAACTCGATAGTTGCAATAGGAATCGTCTCGGCGAAGTAATTTGGCTCGGGGCTGCTGGAATTGAAACTTTTTATTAGGGACCTCAATGGAATGATATATCATAAAGCAATTAGAGGCTTAACAGAATGCTAATATTAATTTTCAGTCATGTTGCACAAAAATTTTATGAATTATGCGAGAGATCAGGAGAAAAACTAAGAAATATTTTTTTTTTCAATAACAACAAATATACGAGTCACCTTGTATATACTGAGAAAATGTACTTTTCTGTGTCGACAAACTTTTCAATTCAATTTATTTGCATTTGTAAATAACTGACTCACTGACAGACTGTTAATGAAGCAGCGACCACAGTAAATAATTAGAATGAGGCGGAAGTTGGGAAGAGTGTGATTTGTGGTAAAATAGTGTTTCTGCTTGCTCTTGTTTCCAGTCATTTAATATACTAATAGGTCACACTATCTACTGCAAAAACACTTTTAAAGATTTCATGCACTTATTCGTTGCATGCTTTTGGGCGATGAAAACTTAATTTAAAGCATATGCGAATGGATTTTTAGGGTTACTTAAAGCATTTATAATATCTTTAACATATGATCTAAGGAATCATATGAGAGTCAAAAAGGTTAATATACTATTAAAACAACATTTCAAAGTTTATCCTCGTAAAGCGCCATCTATGGAAGAAGGCTGTGAAATATCTTTCAAGTTCAATAAGTGGAGTTTATCAAAGGCCTAGAAGCACATATAAAATATATTTATTTTTTATCATTAGAGGTAAAAATTTTCGAACAATTTTTCGATATCACATTTTACTAATAGTCTTCTTAGACAGAATCATTATAAAGACATAAAGAAGTCTAAAACTAAACCGGAATAAAGCAACATTTTTTGAGATGCTCTCTCGAATTTATCTTTGCTTTTTTAACTAAACCCTAAAGTTTTTGGTTCAAATAAAATTCTGGATGTGATCTTGGCTACAGATCTGTCAAATAAAGTTAAAATTCAAATCTCTAAATTTAAATTTTTATTAAAATCCAATCGCACTTAAATCAGTTATTTCTATGTTACCAAAAACATGTTCCAGTTTTTCTCTGTTCCCTTTGACAGCAGGTGCATGCCTTTAATCGGCAAAAAAGTGTAACAGAGCTAGAAGCAAAAAGCGCTAAATGGAATTCAATGATAGTGAGAAAATTCCACACCACATTTTGTGTTTTTTCCAATAACTTACCTACATCCTCACAGCTGTTTCTACCCACTACCACAATGTCAAGCACTTTTTCTATGTATTTGACAAAAGCGTAAAAAATTGCTTCACTTTTTATGCTGAATTCCTTTCTTTTCTTTTAGCCTGAATAGTTCGCAATGTCTGCATGCAATCAAAGAAAGTGAGAATTTGTGTGCGAATAAGCTCCTGCAATCGATGAGTATGGTGTCGTTGTTGATTTTTGCAAGCTTTGAGGTTTAAATATTTACATTTCAAGCAAGTTGTTTAGTATCTCTTTCAGGATTTAAAATGGGGCTAAAAATCAGGGACTAAAAAATTTCTAGATTTACTCCGACTCGAGGATTTGTTTAAAAATCATAAAGAAGAGTGGTACGTAATCAATCGTTGAGTACAGAAGAGAGCTTTAGCAACTCTGAGAGAGATCAAAATGTCTCCATATAAAATATTTTTCTGAACTAGTTTCAGATTAGTACCCATCTTCTTCACCTATTTCTTATGGTGTGGCTTTACTCTCTTACTGAGATTTCACAAAAAAAGCTTTCACAAAATTTAAGCTTTTGTAGGTGTGGTAACTTTTTTGAGGTGTTTTTCAATATTATAAATATTCTATATTTTGAAATATTTTTTCGGTTCCTAACTACCGCAGTTGATGTATGCAGGGACCGTTTGTTTTTGTGGGGTTAAATTGACATTATTAGTTTCATTGCTTATTGACAGCTTTCGTTCAGAAATTTTGGTTCCAAATATTTGCGAAATATATAAATTATGAAAAGAGGAGAGCTTCGATCTTTATACCATTAATAAGGTATAGTAATTTTGCCACGAAACTTGTAACACCCTGTAGGACACGTACCGAGACTCTATACATTTAAAAAATGCTGATTTATTCACATAAATGACCAAAGTAATGAGCTGAGTCGATTTAGCTATGACAGTCTGTATAAAAGCGAAGTAGTCCCAGAGTTTTAGATAGATCGATCTAAAATTTTGCACACGTTCTTTTCTCTTTAAGAAGTTGCTCATTTGTCGGAACCGCCGTTATAGGATCACTATAGGATATAGTTGCCATACAAACTGAAAGATCTAAATCAAGTCTTTGTATGGAAAACTGTTTTGTTTGACGAGATATCTTCACGAAACTAAGCAAGAGTTACTGTTTACGGTAATAATACAATATCCGAAGAAATTGTATAAATCGGATATAGGTATATATATAGCATATAGCTGTCATATTAACTGAATGATAGGAATAAAGTGGTCACATGGAAAGCTTTTCTATTTGACGAGGTATCTTGAAGAAATTAAATTGGAAACAAGTTCTTGCTTGGTGCAGTCGAAGTTAATGCTTTTTCTTTTATGTTATGATTAATGTACCTGTGAAGGGTAGTATAGCTTTAGTACAGCCGAATTTAACATGCTTTCTTGTTATGTTTTATTCTGAATGCGAATTTTCTTTTTAAATCGATCGCAAATCACAGCAACATCTTCCATTGATAACATCTATTTAAAGCACTAATGCACTGCCGGAAGTTATTTGGCACAAGAAGTATAGCTCTCTGAGAAATTGTGTGTACTACCGCCCTCACACGCCCTGCCTGAAAGGCAATGCGCTGTGCCCTTCGGAAAGTAAAGGTTCTCTATATTCTATCTAACCAGAAAACAACAAAGTGACAGGTAGTAACAGAAAGTAACGGTGCACTAAGTACATGTACGTGAAAGTCATCAAATAGACAGGCAAATGCACTTCTGGTGAAAATGTTGAACAGGTGCACATTTATGCATATACATATATACATACACATACATATTAAAAACATACATACATTACTTATATACATGCACCTACATGCAGGCATATCAAAGTCGTACATTGCCAACTGCTGTACCAAGCAACTGAGTAGTTGTTGTTGTCAGGCTTGCATTTCACTCGCAGCTAACATTTAATTCAACCTACAACATTATTATCCTTGCTCATCTTTAATGTCAAATATATGTTTGCTTCCATGTACCATTTATATACATACATATGTATATATTGTACATATTATACTTTGTACGAGCCTCGATGTTTTGCCTCGAGCTACGCGATTCCGCTTTCGCCTCGTGCTTGTGTTGCGCCGCTTGGCGCTTAGTGAACCTGCTGATTATCGCTTAACAACTTTTCGATTTTCGTTTTAGCTTTATTTCTTGTTTTATATGCCGCTTGTTGTCTGCCCTGCTTTATTGTTGTCGTTTCCGTTGTTATATCTTTGTTGTTGATCACTTTCAACTGTTGCTTCCAACATTTCCTTCCTGTATGGGGTTTCACTTGAGTGTTGTTGTTTTTTATTTGGTAATCATTCGTGTTTTTCTGCGTTTGCAACGGTTTACAGTTAGTTTTATTTCTTCTTCTTTATTTTACGGTTTCCTGCGGGTGCGCGCTTAATGTTTTTAATACCTAACGTTTGTTTTTGTTTGTCTGGCTTTTTTCCTGTCTCTCCGAGTGCTTAGTTTGTGCTATTGAGAGGATGGAAACTCCTTTTTGTGCTTTAGCTCGACGTTATTAATTAAAAAATCTGACTTTGAATTCAAACTAATTCACATTAACATTCAAGTTGGGTTATTATTTATTTTATTTCTCAGAAAAATCTATGGAATGTAAAGTGAACCCTATGTGAATAGAATTAAAAAGTCAGTTGACTTAGACTGCTCTTAAAAAGAAACGGAATTGCTTTATACAGAAATCAATACGAATCTTTCAATGCTATGTTCTCTCTGAGCTGAGCTCTGATCTCTTACCAAAATTTCCGAAAAATATATATCCAGTAGATATATATGTATATATAAGTATATATATCCTCATATACAGTACATATATATATATACTTAAGTATATATAGCCCTTTAAATGAATATAATTGGTTGCTATTTTTCGTCTATTTACTTTTTCATTTATACCAGTTGTGTGTTCGATTCGAATATTTTGCCAAAAAGACATCGAGTAGAAGCCACAAAAGTGATGCTTGACAAACGCACCATTACTGATGTCGAAACTATCCAACCATCTAGCGAATGGCGCTCTAATGAGTATGGAAAATTAGATTGAGCGTTGGAATACTTATAAAAAAAAATAAAATACGTGAAAATGTTGTGTTCTTGTCAGTCTGGGTAAGTTTTGACCAGAGGGTATATCTATAAGCTTTGTTAAAGCAAAAAACATATATGTATTACTGTCACAAATTTTGACTTTCTGTATGTTTGTTAAATCTTAAAGTACTGACTACATCTGAATGGCCTGTAGTTTTAAAGATTTGTATTGCAAAACAGTTTCCTTGAGTCTTACGATTATAATAAATATATAAATGAGTTACAAATGCATTCAAAAGACAAAGAAGAAAATTTATTGGACTCACTTTTCAGCTTGTACATGTGGAACCAAGTAAACTACATACTGAGGGTCAATTTATCGCCAAAGAAATCAGACGAAATTATTGCTATGAAAATAATTTTTTTTAATTCGGCGAATCAATCACTTAAATTTTCAAAAAAGTAAAATTGATGAAAAAAGGTAAAGTCAGTAGGGATTTAAACTTTAAACACTCATTAAATTAACAAATTTGTTCCAGTTTTTGGCGCCATTTGGCAACACCTCATTGCCACCAAGCCTTCCAACTATCTTGCATTTTTCAGCTCTGTGCACGTATTCTCCTACTCAATTCGCTTTGGACTTTTGCCAGCCAAGAAAGGAAAAAACAATAAAAAATAAGGTAAAAAAATCACTTTCTCTGTTTTGTTGGAAAACTTTCGTTGCGGCTGTTAGTTCCAATTTTTTTCTGCACACACTTTATATTTACTAGAGAAAGTTGTAGCGCTACTTTGAGACAGATTCAACGGTTGCAAGTAGCGAACGAATGAGCTGCGCGAGAGCAAATATTAATTTCAGTAAATTGCGAAAATGTTTCTAGAAACACATAAAAGGAAATGACATTGGCTGATAGCTACAAATAATATATTAGAAGTCAGTTAGCGCACTTTAAATGAAGGTCTGAATTTATATTAGTGAGAAAAGTAGTTTTAATGTAGATACTGTTAGCTGGTTAAATCCTCTTTAATTATCAGTTTCGATAGCAAAGCACCTTAAAATTTAAAACCGCGTATTGATTTGGTAGAAAATAAGAACTATACCAAATGTTGCTAGCAACATGTATCTAGCAACATTTTATCTGTCAACATTGCATCTGGCAAAATTTCGCCTGAAATTGAGTATTCAAAAAGTCCTTCTGTTTTTTTCTGCTTTTCTAGTTTTGTGCCGGTGAAAAATCACATCCTCGTCCTCGAGAATCATAATCAGTCACCAACAGCTTATTGTTACTTATTAACGGTATTTTACCATCCTGTTTCTTGTACAGCGCATTCAATATCTTCTGAAATGAGTAGAATTTAATTAGCACGTTTTTCAATTTGACGTGAAAATTTGTATTGCCACAAAGGCTTGCTTAACAAAACAACAACAAAATCCCCGCAGGATAGAAAGTGAATTCAGCTAAAACAATGAAAAGCGGCGAGCGCAACCAGCGTTGCATGCCATAGATATTGCATTAAGCGTGCTTTGATGCTGACGTTACATCGTAAACTCAGGAGTGTAACGTTTTTGGCGGCGTTGACGGTGGCTCAGTCGTGTTGTGTTAAACCGCAGGCTCGCGTTGCGTGTAAATTCTGGCAGCCAGATAATGAATGTGGCATGTTAATGATGCAATGTGCAAAGCTGCAGGTGTTTACAGTTTTCTTTGCCAATTCGTTTGGTTGCTTTGTGCCTACTTATTTTTGTCCTTTGTTATTTAGCCACGGGCTGGCACGGCCGAATTTGCTTTGCCGGGAAAATTTCGAGTGAATAGAAAAAATAATATGAAAAGTAAATAGAAATTTCGATAAAAGCAGGCGCTACTGTTCAATTGTGGATAGAAACAGAGGATATTTTTAAAATATTTTTGTATAGTTTAATGAAGGATGAACGTTTATACTATGTATTTTATTCAAAAACTGTAGTTTTACCTGTTTATAATGGATAATTTTCTCGAGGCTATACTATATACATATATACTATATATTATATAATATATAGTAATATCACTTGGTAGCTTGTCATATTATTTTAAAAGCAATACAATTTAAGTTAAATGTACAGGAATAATGGTATTACATATCCATAATCTTTAACTAGATCAAGGTTATGAAAATTTTTTGTTTAGGCAAAAAATTACATCACTTATTTACATTTGATCAAATAAAAATTATCACACTGTCAAAGCAGTCATATTACATTGTCATACTACATCTCATTAAATCAATTCATTTCGACGCAACCTACACAACTGTGCTCTACATATACTTGTATAGCATTTACTGACATTATTTCAAGTAGTAAGATAATGTTATATGATCTTAAAGTAATTTAATTAATCCTAATAAGGTATATGTACGTACCACATTATCGTGGTGTCGTCTCAAATTAAATTATTACACATCATATGAAGTGATAACCCACATTTTTGCTTATCAAGTGCTAAATATCACATCATATGATATATCACCACATCACGTCAAGTTATACCGCATCATATCACTTTGTAGGATATTAAATTTTTTAAATCTTACACCGGACTGTGCTAAATCACTTCATGTATATATCACATCACATCAACTTATCGAATGTTATATCATATAATCTCTTATTTCTTGACATTAAATCAAATCTTAATATCTTGTTTGACCGAAATTAACACCCCTTGCAAATACATAATTTTTCTTTACATATTAAGTGGTAAGTACCACATACTATGATGATCATCACATCACATAATTTTTTATTCCTTGATATAAAATCACATCATATGATATAGGATCACATTAGGTGCAGTGTACCAAACATTTCACTTTTTAGTAATAACTATGTATGAAATCATATACCAGGTGCACCGGAATAAAGTGAGCGTTTAGATACAAATGTGTTGGTAGGGATCCTTACAGTCATTGAACAAACAGCATCATATATATTCATTGTGTTGAAAATGTCAAATTTTATACCGGAAAGTTAAAATTTGCGGAAAGCATTAATTTTTTGTTTCTATTTGAAGAAAAGTGCTGCAGAGTTATATCGAATGCTTGTCGAGGCATATGATGATCATGCTCTATCAGAAGCAACATGCAAAAGATGGTTTCAACGGTTAAGAGATAAAGGTTTTTTTTGTGAGAAATGAAGAACGTGGAAGACGACAGAAGATTGAAGGCGCTGAACTGCAAGCAAAATTTGAGGAAAATGGGTGCCACATGAATTGAATGAAAGACAAATGGAAAACCGAAAAACAAATTTTGCTTCAAAGAAAAGGTATATCAATTTACGAAGAATAAATAACCATACCAACACAACTCGAAAAATATAGTTGAAATGTCCACTGAGCGTTGCAAGTGTCATATTTTTTAATACCTTCGCCAACAAATGAAAAACTCTGCGGGCTTAAATTTCCCATTACAAAAACTAATTCCTAGCTTTTATAACAGTAAAAGTATATTTATGCATATACGCATACATATATACAGACATATTTATAAAATATTTGTAGATAGCGTCCCACGCAGTTGCATTGTTTTGCAACTTAGGCGGCAACAAAGTAAACGCTGCCGGCACCCGCCAGTGAATGTGAGCGCCAACTTGATTAAACTAAAGTGTTTTATAAGCCCCAGCTCTGCCAAGTTCTTATACGCACACACACACACATACTCGCGTATACATTACACATACAAAGTAAACTGAGCGACCCGCCAAACTAACTCACACATACACATGCAACCAGTGACAGCGAGATTGTTTGGTTCTCTCGCTGACAGTTGACCTCTGGCGAAACGCCAATGCGCCACCAATTACGCTGTCGGCTTGTTGCGCTCTTTGTGGCCACGCAGTCTGCTAATGCAGCGGTCGCCTACACTCCAACACCTTGTTACAGACAAATATTTATGTCAGTGTCTATGTGTGCGTTCATCCATTCACTTACAAATGCACGCCTGTAAGCATGCCGCCTTTTATTGTTCTCAATTTACCGAATGCCCCGTTAAATTCCCGCTGGTTCCCATGAAGTACACACACACACATCCACACAGCCAAGCACTATGTCACATACATATACTAATGAATGCACAAAGTACTCGCACTGTGTTAGCAGAACCTTTGGTGGTAAGCTATTTCTGATATGATATAGCGTTGTGGGTGTTGTTGTTGCTTCGCTTGGGTGATGGTGAACAGTTTTGCAACTTAATTAAATTTATGCAGAGAATCATGCGACGAGAAATATTCGAAATTGCGCTGTGCATAGCAGTCTGTGTGTGTTAGAATGTGCATATACACATGCATACAAACACATACACGTACAATTATACAAACATGCAATCTACGATTACATGCAGTTGTTGTTGCTTTGTGTCTGTGACCTGCTCTTCTTGCCAGTTTGCTTTTCCGATTTCCGTTAAATTTTAGTTGCGTTTTTGCTCTAATGGCACTTGCAGCATGCCACATGCACACACACACACACCCATCCACCCACAAATTCGCTCCAATCTGATTGTTATAATTTTGAGCGACCGTTTTCATTCACTTAATGCCCGTGTAGTAACAGCGGGTGCACAAGTTGCACAAACCCACTAGCAGTATTAGTTGCAAGCACTTGTGGCACGTTGTGTAATATGACTTTATTTTCTTTATTTCACTGTGGTTTACCTTCATAGTTGCTATATCATTCGATGTGGAGAAGTTGTGGCATGCTCATCCATTAATACGATCTCGTTTAATTAATTTTTGAAATCGTTCGTAGTTTTTGTTATAAATGATAAGCGATTATTTTTAAAACCAGTACAGTGTATATAAAGCTTTTCTTGAAGCATGTAACACTTAGTAAGAAACGCTGGAGACTCTATAAAGCATATATGGTATGACGTGCTGAGTAGATATAGCCACGTCCGTCTGTCTGCCTCTACGCAAACTAGTCCATCAGTTTGTGAGATATCGATCCGAAATTTTGCACACATTCTTTTCTCTCTAAGAATGGCTGATATCGTACTACTACAGCATACAGCTGCCATATGAACTGATCGATCCAAATCAAATTTTGTATGGAAGACTTTTTAGTTGGCAAATATCTTCACAAAATTTGGTATGGATTATTGTTCAAGGCAACGGTATTATCTCCGAAGAAAGTGCTCAGATCGGTCTACTATAGCATATAGCTGCCATACAAACTCACTGATCAAAATCAAGTCAAAGATCTTCTTATACCATTTTATTCTAAAAAATATACACCTGTGAAGGGTATTATAGATACGGTACAACCGATATTAACGTATTATCTTTTGAACTGTCAGTTATGTTAGAGTTTTTGGAACTTTTAAATTTTTGTTGATAGTGAGGATGGCAAAGTTCAGGAAAAAGTTGGAACTTTTTGAAGAGAAATAAACCGAAAGTACTGGGAATTGAGACTAATTACTTCAACACTAGATTTTATATTTTTATTGAGAACATAACTTAATAAAAAGCACAAAAGTTTAGTAGTGAAAACTGGTTATCTAATAAGAGACTTCGTAAGATTTTTAGATGCAAAATAGAAACGAATAAAACTGACTTTACTCTTTAATAGTATACTAAATATATAAAGTTATTCAGAGTGTTGACTAATGATGAAGAAATGCTTTTTCGTTGCTCTAGTTAAGGAAATCCAAACTTTCAACAAATAATGGTTAACTAGAGTCTGCTAATTACAAACCTCGCCGGGTATTTCTGCCACAAAAATAATTTATAGAATTATTAATCTAACAGTAGAGCTTACAGCTTATGTCAGCTTAAATTTTTCTGAATAATAGGAGGCAACCGGCGAAGAATCACTTATAGGTACACAAATGTATTTTCGAGGATTATGCTACCAGGATCGTTCTCTTTTGGGTTAGACTTGAGCTTAGAACAAATATTCTTTAACTGTCTTTTCTTACATAATACAATATGTTAGTATTTTTGTTCTCTTTCGAGCTTATCAATTCTTAACCGAGTTTTGTTGATTGCAATAAAGAATGTATGTATTTAAGAACGATTCTTTACATCTGCGGAGTTAGAGCTCTCTATATAACCCATAATTTTTAAAGAATATGCCATCAGCAATATCACTTTATATAAAACGCCATTCTATCTCTATAATATATATATTTATATATATGTATGGATATAATATCTCTGCTGACATTCTGCATTGAGTGTATATATACTTTGAATTACTCTCAAAAACAGTTAATTTTAACTGATTTTTTAAGTTTTATAACTTATTTAATTGGAATATTATTGACGGTAATATTATTAAGCTTGAGTTATTAATAAATTGAATAATTTAATTTACAAATGTCTGCAAATTTATTTAACACCATTTTCCAATAACGCCAATATACTCTCACTATTTTTTAAAAGCATTGCAAGCGAATTTAGTTTTTTCAACTGCGTTGAATAACTTATAAAGCTGAATACTCCATGTGTGCGCTTTTCAAGAAACATTGGTAAATAAATTTCATTTATTGCATTAAAAATATCCCGTAGTGTTTGCAGTCACATTAAAATGTCATGAAATTTTTCATATTCACTCGACTAGTCGACCAGCAACGGCTGCAAGGAGTGCTTGAACAAACAGTTGTACTTCAAATGCACTTACACATGCATACTTGCGCTTTAAGTACGTTAGTAAGCGCTTTGTAGGAAATTTTTTCAAACTTTTTTTTGAAGATAAACTTTTCCATGTTTGGCTTGCTAATTTCAGATAGTTTTAGTAACCTCAATTGTAGGCATGGTTTAATTCTTTGTAAGCGAAATAATTTAAAAGAAAGATGTTGCCTACCATTAGGCGTATTAATTGATATTTAGCGCAGTTTTCCATCTGCTGTAATGACAAATATGGTAGCTCTTATTATAAAAATCCATATTATTTAAAAAAGTTCTGAGTAAAAAATACTCTAAATTTTAGTAAAGCGGAAGCTGAAATCAATTAATTTGTTTAACCCGGTATATCAAAGATTCAGTAGTCCTATATTAGGTCCATATTAGATTGTGCTGATCTACAATTGAGCAGAATTGACTGAAAGGATAGCGAGTTACATAACAGTTTGGTTAGATAAACGGATATTAATGAGGTCACGAATAATTCCAATTGGTCAGCCAGAGACGCCTGTCCATTGTGTCGGTCAGAACTCCGTAGTATGGCTCAAAAAGAGTAACGTCGGCGACCTTATAAAATACCTATAATATATAATGTACAATACATAAATGATCGACATCTGTCTATATAGACATACGTCTACTAGTCCCTCAGTTTTCGAGATATCTTTCTGAAATCCTCAGCCTGAGAAGCTGCTCCTTTTTCGGAACCACTGATATCGGACCGCTATATCATATAGCTGCCATACAAACTGAACGATCGGAATCAAGTTCTTGTATGGACATTTTTTTTATTAGACGAGATATCTTCAAAAATTCGACAAAAATTATTGTCTAAGACAGTAATGCAATCTTCGAAGAAATTGTTCAGATCGAGCATATAACTGCCATACAACTAATCGATCAAACTCAAGCCTTTGCATGGAAAACTTTTTAATTTATCAAGGTATCTGCTGAAATTTGGCATAGATTATTTCCAAAGCAATTCACCGATCAATATCAAGAAAATATCTTTTTATATTTTTTGTGCCACCAGAAATGCACCTGTGAAGGGTTTTATAGCTTTCGAGCAATCGAAGTAAAAATTTTTTTTAGTTACGCACTTATTTGGAACTAAAAATCTTGCCGAATCAATTTCCTACAAAGGTTTTTAATATTAGAAAATATAACATGTATATCAGTACATATTGCTATATATTGTATATGTGTATATGCATTACGTACTGGTAAATACTTTGTCATGGTGAAATGCACTTATAGTCAGCAGCAGTTGTGCAACGTGCCGGCAAAATGAATGTCAACCGGCAGCGTGAACTCTGCAGGAAGAAAAGACAGCCAGCAGGCAATGCAAGTTATATGCAAGTACACCATGCACACACACACATATATGTATTGTAGATATTTGTACATAGAGTGGCATTATTCTAGTTCTTTGTATACCATATGTATACGCCTTCATATGTGTATGTGTGCGCGCTAGCTTTTCGAGTCATTCCGTAAGTTCTTGCGGACATCCTACTTGAGTGCGCAGTATTATAAATGAACCCAATGCAATGACATTGAAAATATTTGACAGCAATACCCGGTATGCCAGCATGAGTCTGTTGTTTTGCTTGTCAAAGGCGTACGACTTCTTTTGCTAAAGCAAAAAGCAAAAACAATAAAAACTAGCATATAAGAAAGGCGAAACAAAACAAATATTCCGCAAGAAGTAGAACTTGAAGTAAATACTTTGTGAAAACTTTTCCAATTCACTGCCAAAGTGACAGCAATAATTTCAAACTTACCCACCACTCTATATTTATGTATGTCAAAAGTCCTCGAGGGCCGTGCACAACAGACAGTTATGGTATATTTCATATATTACATATGTGTACAGAGAAGCATGTAAGTGTTTTAGAAGGCTAGTGTGCATGTAAGTATGCACTTAAATTCAGATACAAACATTTGGCAATAATAGTTAAAAAGCGAAGTGCGTGCAAAGCGCACATATGTGACCGGAAGTAATATCTTGCTTCGCTTTGCGTTTATTTGATTTATATTAGAAAGAGCTTTATATTAATTTAGAAGTGCTAGCCAAGTCTGCCGGTCGTTTTAATAAAATCGTGTGGCGATTTTATTTTTGTAACAGTATTTTTAAGATTTCTTGGTAAGCTTGGGTATTGCGGTTAAATTAAAGTGCTGTGTGTAGCATAAATGGATATAAAGAGATCTTGATTTTAATGGATCAGTTTCTAAGGCAGCTATACATCACAGTGGTCCAATATGAGACATATATACGTTGATTGTAGTGATGCATTGGACAATAATCCATCTTGTCAAATAAAAAACTATATACAAAGACTTGATTTTGACCGATCCCTTTGATATTGAGAGTTATGAGAAGTTCCTTTACATTTAACTAAACCCACAACTATTGTTTACATTTAGCCAAGCCAACAACCTTTGTTTACATTTTATGAGGTCAATGCCCCTTTTGTTTATATTTAGCCAAGTCAACAACTTTTTTATATTTAGCCAAGTCAACAACCTTTGTTTACATTCGGGTCAATGACCCTTTTGTTTACATTTTATGAGGTCAGTGACCCTTTAGCTTACATTTAGCCAAGTCAACAACCTTTGTTTACCTTGGAGTCAGTGAGCCTTTGGTCTACATTTTATGGGGTCAATGGCCCTTTTGTTTACACTTTATGGATTCTACCATATAGCATATTTTTGTCATACAAATGACCGATCAAAAACAAGTCCCAGTACGGAGAACTTTTTTACTTTAAAAGACAATTTTATACAATTTGGACACAGTCATGTATCTTTTTGAGGAGATTAGTTATACTACTTTATATGTTTTCGATTAATGACGTTTTATGGCGTAGAGACCTGTCGAATCAAAGACAGTTACTATTTCAAATAAGGGATTCCGAATATAAACTCGAAAAAAGTTTAAGAACAAAGCATTAGAAACTTACCATATTCAGTTTATTTTAAATAATGCCAAAGAAAGAGGTTGACTTTTAAACAAACGGCTTACGTTAGTTCTACAAGTATGGAGTATTTATTCTGCTACATGTTTCGAGCCCAAGAAGATACTTTTTAGAAATAAAGCACACTGTTTTAAAATAAATGTATTTTGTGCCAAAAGTCACTCACTTATCCAACTACCATCATCCCCATATATACCACTGAAGTGGCTATAAAATAATTTCGGTATAATGTGCAAAAATCGAAATTTTTTTGTTGTATAAAATTGTAAGTGCTTAGGTTATGATTTCATATAACTCGGCAAATAAGTGAAAAACAGTTTTAGGCAATGGGGATCTTAGCTTTTGTTTGGTTATTATTGTATAATCACACTATTAGTAGCAGTCTGAACCGTTCGGCTTTACCTTATAAATGAAGATCATATATTCAAAAAAAGTTATTCGTTTGCCTTGATTTCCCAAAGAATGTGGGATCTAGTTATATATAAATGTCCGGACGATTATTATAACTCTAAATAATTACGTTAATAAAAAATTGTGTGTTCCCTTTTTGACTGTGTTGCCATTGACATGTATGGATACAATCAATATTGTTGGAAAGAAGAAGACTTGCAAAAGTGCACAACGTTATTTCTTCGCTTGGCGGAAATTTAGCGACTACAACAACTACATGCGAGGTGGCGCGTTTTGATTGTTCTATGTTATTTAACTTTTGCGCGTCACACTTAACACAGTTATATACAGAAGTACATTTTGTCGTTGTCCAGTATAAGTTGCAAATACATATATCGGAAACAACTCATATCTGACATTTGAAATATATATGTTTTTGGCAAAGTTGAGGCTTGTATATATACAATCAAATTTCAAAAAAGAGGTTTACAACATGCTCACATCTATAAATAATTATGCTGTTGAGCAAAGTCGCATTGTCGAAATTGTGACTACATTAAAAAATAAACGCGATCAACTGAAAATTGCGATCAATTGAAGGAACTTTGCTCTTCTTTACTTGTTTATTTTAATTATGTATAAAAAAAGCTTTTCTTTCCAGAAATTTGGTGTAAATTTACCTTTATATATTCTAAAACACAAAAAAAAAGCATCAATAGAAATTCTGAAGTGAAAATATCACATATTTTTTTAAAGCCAATAGGCGCTATATTAGTTGAAATCTTAACGTCTTGATGGTATAAAAAATGTATACATTATTATGGTAAGTTTTCTTAGAAAATACAAAAAGGAGCCCACTAAACAATTTATACCTGCTTTTTTAATTACACTTACCTTTGATTTCGAAGTTATCGAAATAAAGCCAAACCTTTTTTAACCCTTAAAAATTTAGCCATGCCTCTCCTCTTTCTTTTCCCGACCACAGTGCGCCCATAAGTTATTTCGCCTTTACTTTTTGTGATTTTATTTTAAGTTTCCAATAGGTTTTATCCTACTTTCATGAAACATTGCTTTTAGCATTAGCTTTGTAAACTACTTTCCCTTTGACATAACCACATCAACAGAGATTTCAAATACATTTGTGTTTCAAAATATTATGTTTTAAAACTCAGGCGATTTCGTTTCAAATTTTTCTGCCCGCAGTTTGATTCAATACAAGAGAGTTTATGAAGATTATTAGGGTGGTTATACCAATTTCTGTTCTTTCTCTACGTGATTATACCATTACACGTAATTTATACCAGTTATTTGTTCGATTCGCCATTCCACTAGCCTTTTCGGGACAAATACTTCTTCACAGCTTTCAAAATATAATATTGCTAATCAAAATTCAAACGCAACATACTATTTGATGTGAAGAATTGCAAACAATTTCACAATATTTGCTAAAATGTAACCAATTTAACTGCATACTAAATGTGTAATGTATTTACGTAATAACGGTAAGGTAATTGCTAATGCATTTATTCGTTTGCTATTCTCTACCAATACTAATTGCATTCTATACTAACACCAATCATTAAAATTGAACAGAACAGCCTAACAGCGACAAATTAATGAAACAATTCTCTACTTCTCCACATAACAACAACAACAGCGCACACAACAAAAACTGGCAATTGGATTGGTAATGATTACAAATGACGGCAAAAATAGTTACAATTGGCATGCAAAACAAATCCGGCGTATGTAAATAAAATCAGGCGACCATTTTGTATAATGAGAATATTGAAAAGCCCGCACACACACACACACACACATACACCAAACCGCAAATACGTTGCATTGGAAATTTTTGGCAGTGCTGTGAAGAGTTAATGCTGGCAGATCAGCAATAAAGCATATGCAACAACGACGACAACAACAACAATAACAACGAGTACTACAAGAGAACAACGCGAACAACAACAAACTCATTGATTAAATGCGATTTTACTAGCAACAAACAAACGCCTGCAAAAAGTTACGGTTTCTTCACAACAACAACAGCAACGGCTATGAATGCAAATCTTAACAGCAACAAAAACAAGTTTTAATGTACACAAACGAAATTTATATTAACTTTGAGTAAATATTTGTCATGAAAATACGCTTGTGCGTGTGTGATTGTATGTATATGTGTGTGAAATGATTTGTGCATATGAACAAGTGTATACCCAGTGAGCAAATAATTTTAGACTTAATAAATAAAAGTGAGCATTCAAGTAATTAACCCAAAAGTCATATGTAAAACGGTAGATCGGGAATAAACAAATTACCTACTGGCACTCGATAGAAGAGACTGTAGGAACATTATTTGAATACTCACTGGTCACAGTCTGATCGTGGCACTGCAAAATGGGGCTGACAGATCGAGAAGACTGCAGGAAATGTCAAGCGCAAGGCACCAGGGAAACAATGGAGCATCTCTTGTACGCTTGTCTCGTATTGGCTTAAGTAACGCTTTAAGCATTTGGCGGCCTCACGGTATAAGACACTGGCAGAAGTATCGTTAGTGAGGCCACAGAGTCTGTTCGCACAGAGTCTTCTAACGGAACTTCATATGGTATCATAAAGGACTAAAACTTTTTACGCTGTAAGAAATGCACCTTGAAAAGCCAAATTAACGATTCGAAGCTGAAGCTTTCACAAAAAACAAACCTACAGTAATATTTTCAAACAATTTCTGCCACATTTGCTCAGTGGGTAACCTCCATTATACTTGCATTATGCATTTGTATATATATATATATATATATACAACATATTTATACACATATATATTTATATTTGTTAATGTACCATGGCGGTGAAATTGAGCTGGCATTGTATTTGTCAATGCATCACTCTGCATCGAACATATTGATTACGGTGTATGCCTTGGCAAATGTTGCGTATGCGTACAGAGATGTAAACAGGAAAATTCAATAAGAAAACAAACAAAGATGTAAACTACAAGAGGACCGAGCAGAACAGAGCAGAGCAGAGCAGTGGCGGGCATAACTGTTTCAATTCACCGAAGTTGTATGCATTGCCGCATGCAGTATTTGCCCACTGGCTAGTGGTGGATGCCGAGTGGTGCGTGGTCATCGACTGTGCGTGCGTTCAAATACATGCGATATTACAATTATATACATATATATGACTGCCAATGTAAATTGCAGGCTAGTTATTTTACATTGATCCCTTTATTTGTGTTTCATCAGCGCGCCACTAAATTTTCACACATCGCATGCGTCCGATAAATATGTTCGCTGCTATTGATTTTGAAATTCTCTTAATTAATTACTTCGCATTACCCACGCTGCAATTGCCGCAGGGTATGGGAATTGGGCAGTGCATTTTTCGTTGATACGATTCAATTATCGGATACGGGCTATTAAATATGCAGGGCATACATTTACTTTATTACAGATTTCGTGGAAAGAGAAATTTAACCATACCTTGCTATTGCCGCTGGTGTACAAATGTTTACGTGTTCCTGAAAAGATTAAACAACATTCTACAAAATGGGAATGCAGAGATATTTTAAAACAAGTATATTGAATTTATTATTAAAAAATAAACAAGAAAAAACGTTAAATTCGACAGCACTGAAGCTATAATACCCTTCACAGGTTCAAGTTTTCCTAACAACAACTTTAAGTATTTTGTGGTAGAAGCAGTACTCCGTTGGCGAGATCAGGTAGAGAATGAACTAACTGCACTTGGTATCTCCAATTGGCGCCAAATTGCGAAGAGAAGAAACGACTG
Organism: Bactrocera oleae; assembly: GCF_042242935.1. Lineage (NCBI taxonomy): Eukaryota > Metazoa > Arthropoda > Insecta > Diptera > Tephritidae > Bactrocera > Bactrocera oleae. Next base: position 67,020,466 of record NC_091540.1, on the reverse strand, counting down.
GCGCGCAGCTGTTAACTCGGCTATAACCGCGTAAGCTTTGTCTACGCCAGTAAAGAAGAAAATAGTAGCGAGAAAATTCAAAGTCAAAATAGCATAGAATTAACTTAAATGTCCTCAACAATTAACTTAAATGTCCCCCCAAACCTTTAACTCATAGAGATATTAATAGTAAAATATACAGTTTTTGAAATTTCGGCTAAGTCCTGGTATAGAGAAGGGTTCAATTTAGTTTCAGCCGGTATCCAAAGATTTGGTAAGTGAAATGTGGGGATTTTTGGAATACAGCATTATTCAAGGGTTCGATTAGGTTCTGAACTCGCCGAACATCATTCATGTTCCTGGGTGGAAGTTCTGTTTCAAGCAGGTAACAACTAACACAAGATACCAAGAGTAGGGCTCTATGTCCGAAATCAGAGACTTGAAAAGGTGTGTCGTCACTACTCGATGCATGAAGTGTTGTGGTAGCTTCTTGAACTTCCTTCTTCTAGGTCCATTCGTCTTCAGACGGAATGCAGACTATACAAAATACTTGCTTACTTCGAAAACTCTCGGGTGGTTTACAGAATTATGTAATCGTAGACTTAGACAGAAAAGGATATGGGTGATGAAGCAAGAATAATAGGAAGAAAATGTTAAACTTTGAAGTACATAGAAGTGATCAAGAATGAAAGTCATAAATTAAGGACCTAAGTTAATGACAACAGCTGCACTTGATATTGGATGGATTGATTTTACCAACATCGATGTCGACTCAAAACTGTGATGGCTACTTCATTTGCATCAAATGATAAGCGAGACCAAGCTTATGCTGGCAATTATGCTTTCTTATGAATAGCTTTCCATTTTGCTACACCATTAAACAACTCGAAGTTGCAAGTGGATGATAAGAAAGTGCGCATGGCATGATATTTTATGATTTGCTTTATAAGTTGCATGCCACTGAGTAAATGTGTGTGCGTAACTCATTTTCATCATCAATGCAAATTTTCCATCAATTCTCTCGGTTTTATTTTCCTCATCTTTTCTACCTTGGTGCAATTTTCTTTAATGTACTTACAAGCAACACGGAATATGCAACATGCAACATGCCAGCAACACGCGAAGCTATTGCGCAAAACGAAGATGAAGCTGAAGATTGCAAGCTGGAATATGGTAGAAATTTATGCAAATACAGCGGAGAGCTCTTTTATTTTCAGTTCAATGAAGTTGTTTTTAATTTTAAGATTGATGACTGCAACTGACAGTGTCTGCTGGCCTCCTTACTTTATGCACAATATGCAACGCAATTATTTGTTCTTATTGTTGTTGTTGTTGTACATGTTGATGAAGTGTGAGTCGGAGAGAAAGCAATCAGCGGATAAAATCAGCATATATACTTGCATAGATAAATAAAATAGATATGTATATGTGTATGTGTGCTACAAAGGAAGTTGACTTTTAAAGGGTTTATTGGTGTGATGAAATTCGGTTTTAAATGTAGTATGTTGAATATTGCAGTTCTGTTTGAATTATGAATATTTTAAATTTAAATTATGCATGGGAATTCTCTTGACTTTGGAAATAAAAATATATTTTAATTTTGAATTCAGAATTTTTATTTTAAATTTTTGAATTGTAGTTTGAGCAACTAAGTTTTTAAGTTTGGAATTATTTTTTTTTGGAATTTTTATTTTATTTTAATATCAAATTTTGAATTTTTTTCTTAGTTTTTAATTTGAAGTATTTATAGTGAATTTTGAAGTATAAATTTTGTATTTTAGATTTCAAAAATTGAATTTTGAATTTAGTTTTTGTATGCTGAATTTAAAAATTTAGTTTTAAAATTTGAATTTTTGAATAACACTGACGAATTTTGAGTCTTGATTTTCAAATTTTTTGGATTTTGAATTTTGTGTTTTGAATTGCAAGTTTTATCTGATCTGATGAGTGAAATCTTATATGTCGGGATCTGCTCGACCGATTTCAATCGAATTCAGTACATAATATTCTTCTAATATTCCTATGTTACAGAGCAAAACATGGGAAAATCGAACTACAGCCACTCCTACTTCCCATATAACACAATTTTAAATTCCATCTTAATGTTTAACATTTGACTATACAAATAACGCACCAGTTAAAATCTATAAAGGGATAAAAATAGTGGTTTTGAAGTGTGCCACCTTAAGAACAAAACTTGTCCAAATCGAACTAAAACTGTTCAAGCCCCTAGCTACCGAATACGTGGACACCAGTACATACAGTTGACTTTATATCGAAAATATCGGCCAATGTGTAGTCATAAAATTCAAATTCGGAGAGGATTCCCTTTCTGATAATAACATACCCTATATAATGATCTCCGTCTTTCCAATTGCCTTCAAACCGATCAGGTTGGTCAAAGTTTTCTTAAAAAATATGTGGTTTAGCTCTGAATTAGAACGGAATTGGTCTAGATCTTGTTTTAAGCTCATATTCCTAATATAATGAATTCCGATCATCTGGTTGCCGTTTTCCACATCAACTCAATATACGAGTATACTCAATTTATCCTATTTGGTTCAATTGTCAGAGCGCTGAATTTTGAAAATGGAATTTTTGAATTTTCTCCTAGTTTCGAACAATACAAATATTTTCTTCATTATCCACTTGAAGAACTTTTCTGGTAATATAAAAATAAAATTCTTAAGCATTCAATATTTTAAATGCCCATACCTTTAAAAACAATTTTAATTGTTTTTTTTTGTAATGCTAATAAATTAAGTATTTGTGTGGGAAATATGCTTTGTATTTGCATGAGTAGATTTTAGGTCAATATTTGTCTGTTACATAATGGATTACCGCTTTTAAGTTATTATTGGAAATGTCAATAATTTCGTACTGTGAATTGAGCGCAAATACATTGCATTAATTATTAATATTATCTGAATACTTAATAAAATTACGAAAATACACAAATACACACACACACATATATATATTTATATATGTATATATATATTACGAGTGAAGAACAAATTTTTATTAAAAGTGGCTTAAAGGCGCACATATACAGAAATACAAACGTAGAAGGATAAAATAATTATATAAATATATATGTATATATATGTACGAATATATGTGTACACTACAAAGCAGTCGCACACATACTTACAGGCATATCCTCATTTTGAATATTTCGAACATTGTCGTTTAATAAAATTAATTCGGCTGTCGCCAGGCTCATTTTAAAGCTTGCACTTTTAATGAAACATATATACCATATATACATACATACTCATTATAGACATATATGTATATGTACGTATAAATACATACTTATTTATGTACGAAATGAGTGCATTTTCCATATTGAATTGTTCGCATTTATCTGCTTCACCGTTTGTATGCGGCTTTCGAGGCTTTCGAGTTCAAAGTGTATGCCGATTGCATTAAAGTTTAAATGTAATAAATAAATGATTAAAATGAATATGCCATCAGCCGTAGGCTTTCTTCTGATTTTTTTCCGGATTACACTCGGCTTTTAACATTAAGTGCGGCTTAAATGCGCAGAGTTCGCAGGCGGTGACATATTTGCTTTAAAGAGTTTTTCCACGTTAATTTCACACCGAAATATGTTAGCTTTTGCAAAACTTTCAAATCTTGCTTTAATTTGGCTCACTTTCATTTCAACATTTGTTGTGTTCACACACACTTCAGCTACTGATTCTGAGCGCAGTGGTTGTTGAAAACCACTAATTTCTAAAGCCACGCCAACAATTATCCGCCGGTGATGTCTCAGCGGTTGCAGGTCAAATGCTATGCTAATTGTCTATGTGGCAACTATGGTTAGCATCACTAATGCAACACAGGCAATATGGTGCCAATGGGCGGTTTGAAATATTTGAGTAGGTAAGTAAGTAATAGCTATGTTAATTATTGATGCTCGTTCTTAAAGAAGGTACGCGATGTTAATTACGAATAATGCAATACAACCGTGAGAATTTGTCAAAGTACAAATATACTGAACATAAATGTTAAAAACACTTGCTTACTTTGTCAGCTGGTTTGACAGCTATTCTGCTATGATATCCTATATCTGTAAACATATCCCTATGTAATGGTAATAGAAGTTGAATCCTAGCGCTTTTAAGACTTCTTTAAGACCACTTTACTTAAGTGCTTCAAATTTTGTAGCAGGACTTAACATTTGTCACGTCTGCGGTTTCACACTTATCACTTGTCGGTATTTAGTAATGCTTAAGCGTTTTTTACAAGTATTTTAACATAATCCAATTATTTGATCCTTCTATGTTACTGCCACTGTTGAAGTGAAAAGAAATTGCCGTTGAGGGTGACTCAAAAAGGGTTAGTTTGTTGGAATAAATGTTAAGTTATAAGCTGAAACAGGAGTATGTTTTACTTATCTATACTCGTACATATATCCATATATTAAAAATGATCGGAAATAATCAAGTATCCTTCTAAGTACGAAATTTTAATAAAGAAGTTTTTTCTGTATTAATTTTTATCACTTGATCTTTGACGATAAATAAAAAAAATAATAATATAACAATTACTTCTAGTTATAAAGAATATATCGAAGTTTTAAAGAAGTAAAGTGACCAAATTTAACCAGCAAAAAGGTGAGCGATAGAAAATCGGATTGACTATTATTGCTACGGCCATTAAGGGCCATAGATCTACTGCTTTGAAGTGTAGGCGGCTTCAGAGATGTTATTCGCTTTGATAGCGAGTCGAAAATAGTCTTCTTTAACTCTTTAACTGGTTAAGGAAGGCTTCGCCTTACTATCAACGGCATTGGTTTTCGTCGTGATCCGACTCGTATGGTCACAACGAAAGCTCGTCTACCTTCGTGCGTTCTATTGCCGGATAGCTGAGCTTCACGAGAGCTTGGCCAGCATTGTGATTAATTCTTACACGGTCGTGAGCTCATTTTGATCCAAAACAGATCACAGCAGGTTTAGTGAACTATTCATCCTTAGCAAAGTCAGCCTTTTCCTATTTGTATGGATTGTAACACTTTCGGTGTCCAAGCAATAAGGTTCAGAATTCAGACCGAATACCAGTTATATAAGCTAATGGCAAGAAGACGAGGAATAAATATCTTAACATTGCCTTCGTAATTGTGCCGCCAAATTAAGGATTAAACACCTCAGAGCTCGTACTTTCAGACATCCGATTTTAAGACTCAAAGGGTCTGCTTACAGGAGTTATTTACCAGGTTACACAAAGGACTATATACAGTAGTCCAAGTGCGATCTTCAACTTGGGGATCAGCCATAGAACCCAATTTAAGCTGATTATAAACAATTTTAAACAAGAGAATATATTTATTTTTTTAATTTATATAATTACATTTTTTAATATTTCACAATTTTATTTTTATGAAATATTGATTTTTCTTCATTTACCTCAATCAAGCGCACTCAACTCATTGTATTCACCACAAAAAATTTAAAAATTACCAGATCTTAATTTGATTGACAGCGCTTAAATTTGCGCACACCTACATTTGTGCGATTGCACACGAATATTATGAGAATGAATCCTATTAAGTTCTTCTAACCGCAAAGCCAACCACTTCATTGTCAGTGTACAGTTTTCGAACGCATCAAGTAACCGACCGCAACAACATTCCACAGCTGTTAATCAAGGCAACTTCATTTGCCCCAAACCACTTCAATGCACTTCACTTGGTCGCCTTGCACTACCACTTCCACCATTCGGCTGCCAGCTTTTTTGCTCTGCTTTGACGTTTCGAATTGCCAAGTCCGACACTTGCTGGTACACGTAAAAGCTTAGTGAGCTTGCTTTGCCGAAAGTAATGAGTATTTCTTGTGGAATGCCGTTAATAGCTGGGAGAAGTGTTGTTGTATATGTATCTAATATCAGTGTGGTGAAAGTGGGTGTCACAACAGTATGCAGCATGTTGTTGGTGTTTATTTTTTACTATTTGCCATCGGAAATGTCTTTACGCTGATCGCGCACCCCCGCTCCTCCCGGTGAACCGCATCAAATTCCGAATGCCACAAATTCTTAAGTGTACTTACTTGTGAAGGCAATGGATAAGGATTAGCTACAACAGTTTAAAGCAGGTGTGCAGGAAAGAAGAGGGGAAATATTTTGGAGTATGATAATTGTTTTCGGTTTCCCTTTTTTGTAGTTTACGTGGTGTTGGACATAATCAAGACTTAAAGTGTACTCAAAGTTTTAGAATTTTTAAAATTGTTTAGAGCTCTTGGTCTTAATTGAAGTATATCGATATTACTAAAAAATATTCTGCAAAGCGACCCAATATAATTATAGGCGATGTGATGACAATCGGACATGGACCTCTATATGCAGTCATTTGTGAAGCCTTCAAATAGAACTCCTATATCCAATCATATAAGTCGCAGAGCGCCTTGAGGCCAATAAAAATCGGTTTAGGCATTTAATTTCTATTCCCATCAACTCAGTTGGATATAGTGAGCTGAAAGTGTGCGCTTCTAAGTGGTTAAGCCGAGGCGGGACAATGAAGAAAGAAGTGTTGAAATGTTTCTACCAGGTCTTCTTCCAAACAGCTTCTGCAGGCGACAACCCATAAGAATCTTAATCTTGCAGTGTGAACGTCGATAGCGCAATTGCCATTTAGAATCAACACAAATAAGAAAAGGTTAGCGATTGACTTTGGGCCAAAGCGATTTAGCGACAGCGCAAGAACTGAAGATAAGCTTCCGCGAAACCGAGCTATGCAGTAATTGAAGCACCAAAGAGAGAGGAGCACCATACCGTTCCCATTTTACAGATAGCGTGGCTAAGATGCCTTTTCTTGTCAGCTGATGACCGCTGTGGCCTAGAATGGAGATTAAAGAACATTTTATGAATAAGTGCATCTGATCTTATTACTGCTGAAAGAAACGTCGAGAGATCGAGCTATTTAAATTAGCCGACTGAAAATTTCTTCTTCTAAAAATAATTAAATCGTACACATTAACTATTCTTCATCCTTCAAAAAGGGTTATGAGCAGAAATGATAAGAAGAGCGCAAAATTCAATGAACACAAAGGGGACTCGCTCAAACAAACTAACTGCCAGCCAACTGTGGCATTGTGGCGACAAATTTCATATCGTTTATTCACTGCAATGCAACAATCACAGAGTGGCAACGGCGACTACACTGCAATGCCATTCGCTAGGGAGCTGTGAGACCAGCGCTACCATTTTCCGACTTTTTTTTCGCAATTTTTGTTTTTTGCTTTCTTCACTCTCATCATCATAGTGACTTGGCTGGGCTGAGCTGGGCTGGGCTGGCGTATGAGCAACCGGAAAATGACATTAGTATTGTTGCTGCTGTTGTTGTTGTTGTTGCAGTTGCGGCGTTGCATATTTTTCGCTTGCCAACCACATTGTTGCTCTAGTGTCATAGCTGTCATCTGTTTGCCGTTGTTTTTCTTTCACAGCTGCGAGCATTTTAATTATAATTTGAAGTTTGGCAGCTGTGAAATTGCTTGTGTTGCCGCTGCTGATAGATGACGATGGCAGACAGCGGCAGTGATTGTGTGGTTAGCGCGCTTGAAGAGTCGCAGAAATCTCTCGAGTGTTAAGTGTGATTAAATTTGTATTTTGTATTGTGCAATATATTTGTTTTTGTGCAATTTTATTTTGTTGTTTCCCTCACTTGATAGCCGCACAAAGTCATGAGCAATTTGGTTAGCTGCAATGTCGAACTTACTTTTTACTGAATAAATATTTAAATTGAAATATTTTTTTTAAACACAAACTCTTCAGTTTGTTGTTATTTTCACCTCACACATGCTTAGGAATATACATATATATTATACCTACATTCACAGTTCTTTATAAAGACATAACGACTCTTCTCATCCATTCGTTTTGCAGTTTTTGTCTGACCATCATTAATATTTCGAAAACTTTTTTGTGGTCCCGCAGTTGGTTTGAAGGTGCGCTTTATAATTTGTGCACGTACGTGACATTTCAGCGAAAAATATCGCAACGAACTCGTACTTATTTGATTGGAGCAAAGTCTGTGCAGTTTTTTATTGTACTATTTGAGAAACAAAAGTAAGCTTTAATATTGAAACATTCCACAAAAATTTTGAATAAAAATTAAACAAGTAAGGTAGTGGTAAATTAACGCGGAATTAACGTGTGAAGTTTTGAGGAGCGTGATGAGATATTAAGAGGTCTCTCAAATTTTATTTTGAAGCAATAAAAGTATGGCGCAGTCAAATACTCGAAACATTGGCAATTTTTTTCTTATATCAATACTTTCATTATGGGCCTCATTTTGGGTACCCAACTATCGGGTTTTAATAACCCGATAATTAATAGTTTTGAGATATCGAGCTAAATTTTGCAAACGTCTTTTTCTGCCCAAGAAGCTGCTCAATTGTGAGACACAAACGTTTTAAATTAACAGTAGCAAAGATTCCACAAACTATTAGTGCATATAGTCGAGGCAGTAGAAGATATATGTATGTATACAAAAAAAATCATTACCGTCTAATTTGTATAGCAACTCTACAAAGTTCCTTTCTTTTTTGCATTATTTTCACTTTAGCAAAGCGGTTACAGTTATCTCATTTTATCTTATCTAACTCCAACTTAACCTCAACAAACTTAATTTTACCTTACATAACTTCAATTAACCTACACAAACAAAAACTAAAGTTCAAATATTTAAATTCACCTTCCGCCCGCTTTACAAAATATAATATATTGTTTTAACGGTACTTACGCCAACATTCAAAAACAAACTTGAAAACTATGCACTTGATGGCGGCGCGTAAAGCAAGCGCAGCGGGTGGAATTTTGAAAATTTGTTGTTGGTAATTGGTAGTCATTTCAAAAGCTAACAGCATCCGTCAACAACTTCCGGCACGTCGCTGCGTTGAAATTCGTTTAGCGCGTAAATAATAATGCATTCGTGGAAATGAGCGAAGTCATGCTGGCTACGATGATGAAATATATATGCACAACAACTGCAATAACAACAATAATAAAGTGGTATGCAAAATAGACGCAACAACAATATGATGTAAAAACAACAAATTTTTCTTGTATAATAGAACTAAGTGCTTGGGAAATGTTGCCACTTCGTTTAAGTTCAAGCTGCTCACTTTACTGGCGCTTCATTGTTCTAAGGCAGTTTTGCAAATATTGGGATTTAGATTGGCAGCACACTCGACGTACTAAACGTATGTATGTGAATGGCATTTTCAAAGTGGTTTGAATGTAGTAGGAGTATTGGGTTTCTGGTTGGAGTTGAGAAGTAATTCATGCAATAAAATTATTTAAGATTGCTTACTAAGCTGAAATCAGTGGTATGGATGAAATGTCAGTTTTTCTTCAAAAATTAAAGATTTTCGTGATCTAGAGAAAAGTTTGAGCTGTTTCTTTTGTTAGGCGATTTAGATTTTTTATTGGCCTCTGAAGCTACGTGTGGGATTTCTTTTTCGTTTACAATGTCAAAACTGTTTCACGTTTTAATCATTATACTATGCAGACTTTTTTTGAGGTGAAATTATGAAAATAATTCGAATTCATGCCAATCTAATATATAAATTGAAATTATGACGAAAACCCGATATTATATATTATTATTATTTTAGGTTATCTTAAGTAAAAAAGGCAGCTTCCCACTAACTCATTACTTATTTGTGAAACTGTGAAAATTATTTAATATTTCAATAATTATTCCCTTTTACGTCCTGATATGCTTCTTTTTTTTGGCAAAAAAGCGTGCATATTTAACAAAATGGCGTCCATGGCGTATGAGTAACCCTTACATAAGTCTATGTGTAATTCAATATAAACGTAGATAACGGACATGTACATGTATATATATGTTTGTTATTACAATATTGTAATGCCATGTACAGTTTATCGTGCTATTGATTGCCATAAATTTCACTTTTCACAACTGATACGGGTTAATATAGTTGTGGTATTAATCAATTTCCTATAATGCGTGTAATTTCCGTTCAATTGCTGCTGTAATTGTATATTGTGGAAAATGTTTTAGTAAATAATAAATAAAGTGTTTAAATGTGAAGTAAACATATATAGAGAATTGTTCTTGAATCTAAAGTAGCGCGATCAGCATCGATGAGTTTTGCATGTCGAGTTTTGATTTTAATTTCGTCTTTTCCTTTTCAGACCAAATCCCGTTATTTTCTGCAAATTAAAAAATTATGTATACTCATGAACTCAAAGCGATGCGTTTTATCGCAAAAACACCCAACACGAACAAACCTCAAAATTTCTTTCATTTCTTAGCTCTTCATCATTTATGTATATATTCAGGTTATTCGACTTTTTTTCTGGGTGTTAAAAACATCGTGGCAATCTTAATCAATGTGAGATTAAAATTTTTTCGGTTCACCATATTTTTTGTAAGGATATATATAAAAGCGAGCACTGTGACCATGTGCCGTCTACTCTACACAAATTCTTACCAATATTGCTCCGAAATAAATTCTAGGAATGCACTTGGAGAAAATCTACTTTACTCTTTTTCACGTGATAGCTACGTAACCAAGAAAGTTCTGCAGAAGTACTATAGCCAACTCGCTCATCAAGATTTGGTTTGAACCTTTTTCAATTACACGTTCTCAATAATAGTTTTTCTTGGTTATTCTGCTGCATTATGTAGTTTTGATACCATTCTGTTTTTTTTCGAGAATCGTACCGGTAATGAAATTTCTTTAGTGATTCTGACTACCGTCTGGCTCGATTATGAAAATATGGCAATTATGATTTGATTTGGAAGTTCCTGATATCGATCTGGATATTTACTGTTAACTCGTTTCCGTTGATTGGATCAGTGTACCCACCTCTTAATATTGCTCTGGTCATTAGTTACCACATCTTGCACCCGGAATTTGTATATAGACAGCCTTTAATCTTTTTTAATGCAGTACCGAGTTCCTCTTTTGTATTTTTAAGGGTCGACGCCGTCAAATATTCATTTCTAAGAACGACAAAAATCATACCAATACTCACTGTTACGTCTAGTAGTCGGGCAGTGCTCTCAGAGCGTAGAATTTTGAATCTAAACGGGAATCTGTTGACTATCTGAAGTGATTTAAGTACACATTTGGGTTTAATTTTCATATATCTCAAGATATTTAGATGTTTTCGATATGGGTTGATATACCAATTGCAAAACTCGCCCCCGAGCGAGTCGCTATGTATCATACATTATGAGCAATGTATAAAAAATAGTTTTTGCTTTATTTTGAATTTGCTGAATGATATTCTACTCAACTTCTAAACAAGACACCAACTTCACTTCATATATAGCACAAAATTATAGTGCATACGTCCAAGCGAGATCCTTGCTGGCCGTAACAGAATTGATCTTTTAACCTAACCTAACCTAACCTATAGTGCGGGCTTTAAATAGTTTAGTTAAACACAAAACATTGGTTCAGAACATAGAACACAGCTCAAATACTTGGTGTCAAGAAATAAATGTTTTAATGACAGATTCACATGACAATAAACTTGACAGTGATTAAAAGACAGCTATAGCGGCACTACACACGTATTCTACACATACTCATACTGCTTTATGGCACGTCCTTACTGCAAATTGTCAATAAAAACTGGTGTCGTACATAATAGCCACACTTATGCGCGTCGGTATACAAGGATAATGTGCACTTCAGCAAATAGTAGTAAAATTAATGCATGCAATTTGCACTTGAACCGACGGCGGGCGACCGGCGGCAGCTGCATAAATTTAACGCTGCGACGCCTCAGCCGATCGCAGCATTATTTATTGAAGCAGAAAATTTGCAATGCTTAAATATTTTAGTGGCAATGAAAACGCTTCTTTTCAACTGTACTTTTTTTTTATAATTCATCTACAAGTGTAGAACATATGCATGAGCTTAGTCGGCGCGTAGAAGTTATGCTCATTTAAAATTTAACATAAGTGGCAAGCAGCAATTCATTATTATTATTTTCAGTTCATGATGAGTGTGTGTGTTTTATTTTAATGAGTGTGTGTGTGTATAAAAATTAAAATGCGTTGCGAAAGTATGGAACTAAAGAAAATTCGTATGGTCGATTAAAGTTATATTGCGGGTTGTATAAGCTGCTGTAGATTGATAAGCTAAGCCTAATATGAAGAAGCGTATAATGTCTTATTATAAAATTGTAAATTTTTTATTAATAATAATATGTTTTCTGCATTTACAAATAAATTTAGAAAAGTTGAAATCAATATGAATCCGGATTATTACAGTCAATGGGGAATGCTGTGGAGCCATGGATAATGACTTTGTCGTGCCTGCATTGGAGTATATTGATGTGGACGACCTTAGGTTTCAACCAGATGGCGCTACATGTCATACAGCCAACCAAACAACCAATTTATTACAGGCAATATTTGGTCAACGCATAATCTCGCTGGCCTTTAAAACTGACTAAATACTGCTTGACTATCTTGTCTACGCAGATAAGCCCGAGACGATGGAAAATAATGTCCGTCGCGTTACTGCTGACATACGGCTCCAATTGCCGCAAAAAGTAGTCGAAAATTGGGCCTCTTTGCTGGAATTTATTCGAGCCAGCCGCGGCGGTCACTTGCCCTAAGTAATTTTCAAAATATAATGGCAAACGATTATCTGTAATATAGAGCAAAACTTTTGGCCATAACATTAAACTATATGCGTTTTATTTCCATTTGAAAACCATATGTCTGAAAAGACACCCTATATATGCAATTGTAGTTCTCTTTCACGTGAATATAAGTAGCTTTATACCCTGAAAAGGGTATATTAAGTTTACTACGAAGTTTGTAACACTCAAAAGAAAACGTCGGAGACCATAGAAAATAATTGATCGGCGTGAGCTGAGTCGATTTAGTCATGTCTGTCTGTCCGCCCGTCTGTTCGTCTGTATATATGAAAACTAGTCCCTAAGTCGGATTATTATCTAAGTCAACAATGCAATTTACGAAGAAATTGTTTAGATAGATTTAGATTAGTATTTATGCTACAAGTATGAAATTGTATGAAAATGCACCTATGAAGGATAATATAGATTTGGTGCAGCGGAAGTTAACGTTTTTTCTTGTTTCGTTCAGCTTTCTCTATGTCAAAATGTCCATGTCTATAATATAGTATATATTATTTCTCAAAACCTAAGGTGTTTTTCTGGGAGCTATTGCAATAAGGAACATTTTAATACTGTTCCACATCAAAAGTCAGGAGTGAGCTCTTGCTTATGAATGCGTGAGTTTTTTTCTTTTAGGTAGATGAGTCTTATCCAGAGATGATTTGGTACAAATATTATGCAATGGAGTTTTTACACAACTTTTCTTAGAGAGATTTTCGGCTCATATATCATCATAATATCAATCAAACCTTTTTAGTTTAGTAAGGCTTAAGTTGAAATATAGGGTCTGCCATACTGGTGTGGGTATGTTTACAATAAAAAGTGGATATTCCTTCAGGCACGGAATTAACATTTGTTCAACATTTATTAGCTCTTCAATCAATTACTGTGAATGCAGTACACGTTTATATGGTACACACCAAGCTCCATATGTACGAGTATGGAGATATGATAATAAGATAATATTCGCATATGAAACAAATGTGAGCTAACAAAATCATCAGGCAAATATTAGCGTAGCCAAAATTCGGAAAAAGTTAAAATGCTTCATGTATTTATCTACATACATACATACATATTTGAATAACTGTTGCTTCGCCCCGCACTTCGCCGCACTCAACGCAGCGCAGAGCAATTTAACAACTTTTCAATTTGAATTTATATATGACGGAGGTTGCACTTCGCAAACGCGTGTCTGCATATCCTATTCACCGTTATTTACATATGTAGGTATTATTGTTCCGAAAACTTTGCTAAAATATTAATGTTGGTTTTGTTGTTTTTTTAACGAGTAAGAGAGCGTTTTTCGCACACATTCGAGTTTTGGTATACTTGTATCTGTGTGCGTGTGTGTATGTGTGGTTGTAGCTGTGTGCACAAGAAGACATTTATTCAGCATTCATCTACTTGTTTGATTATGTGGGCACAGTGAACCACCAGTCGCAAGTCACAGGTAGTGTGGTAGGATTAAGAAAAAAAAAATGTATAAAAAAATTAAAAATAATAAAAAAAGTTGAAAATGTAACAAAACATATTTCGTTTAATAAAATTCAAAATAAATAAAAATATTTTTTTTTTTTTAATAAAATTTAATTAAAAATAATTAATGTTTAACAATTTTAATTTTTTTTTAAAGTTATTATTACCTTTTTTTGTATAATTTTTTCAGCTTTTTTTACGATACTTCTTTATTTAAAAGTACATAAAATTATTATTTTTCACTTTTTTCAAATATTAAAATTTTTGGTTCACTGTGTTGTTACTCGTAAGTGTACGCGAGCGCCAGCGTGTTCGCTTTCATGTCTATTTGCATAACTGTGACAAGAATTAAACATTCATACATTCATAACAGTTTATTTATTTAAGTAAATTGAGTTTTCATAGATGACATATTCGTAATACAATTTCCCAAGGCAGAGTGCAAGCGCAAGTAATTTGTTTTAGCGCGCGCACATACACACATTCTCGAAACTGCGTACGTCAGATTAAAGACAAATGTTTGGCTATGTGTTAGTGATACATACGTGATGGTATAAATGTATACATATATAGCAGATCGGAAAAATTAAATGAATATTAGACATTGAAACAGTCAGAAATTCCAGTGAAGTGTGTTGGAGTTGCAGACTCAAAATATTTGTTTTTAGAAGTTTTTTGAGGAATGAACAAGAATTTAAATATGAAACCGCATATGTACAAGTATAACTAGTGCACCGCGGAATTACACGCTATAGAAGTGGAACTTCGTTGCGACGTAAACTTTTCACTCAGAAAGCTTTTGACATTGTGGTAATAGGGATATGACTAATAGTTATTTTCAGCATAAATGCTCAGTTATTGATTTCGGAGAAGATGTCATGACAGTGAGACCATAAGAAAGTAACCAACAGTAATTCCGACCGAGGTGCATATGAAGTAAATGTAAATTAAATTTATCGCAGAAATCTGAATATTAAACTAAACGAAATATATTTTTGAGGCGATTAGATTTTGTATTAACTACAAGAAAAATGTAATTTAGCTTGGAATTTAATAATTTATATGACTTGAAAGATAACTATGTTCATATAGGGGAAAAGTTTGCGCATTCGTTCTATTGTATTTTGCTACTAACACTTAGACAAAATATATGTAAATACGTGAATGTGACATGGCTGACATTTTATCGCCGCTTTTAACTCTTTTCGCTAACACTAGAAGAGTGAAGTGGCTGTGAGAAGTGTTTTCACTCTCGTTAGCCTTTAAGGAGCACTTCCGTTGGGCATTCCACATGACACCAAAGCAAGAAACTCGGATCAGATTTAAAGGAAAATACATATCTAAGAAGAAAAGCGAGTTTGGCGCAAAGCTTTTACGGCGTGTAAAGAAGAATAAATAGTTTACACATTCTTTCGATTTTCGCTGCGTTCGCCTGTCATTGGATAAAGTACTGTTAGAAATTCACACAAATGTTGCCACTTAAAACAATTGTTGACACACTTTGTGGTAAGTGTCTAACTGAAGACAGCAAAGGACTGTTGATCCAATTGAATGATTGGCAGACAAAGTATGGAAAAGAAAAGGTTGTCAAATGCTTCTTCAACAATGACACGCACTTACAGTTATACTTGATGCTTTCGTCCACTACTGCTGTCTGCCACTTAAAGGCGTAAATCGTTTTCGGACGTTTGTAGTGTTGCATACTAGTCTGCTCTGATGGATTTAGCCATCAGAAAAATTGATTTTAATCAAAACACTTTTTAAATTTAAAAATGTATAATGAATATGTTTTCACGTCAATTTGAAACAATTATAACAAAAACCAAAAACGTTTTTTTAATAACGTTAGTGACTCAAATGAAAATATACATCTCACTCTTATGATATGCCAATTTTTCAGCAAATAAATGCTTGCATGAGTTTGCTTTTAAATAATGTAGACAATTTCTACTCATAAATTTTGTACTCCATTTTTACTCATGTCTATTCGCTGGCTGTTATGACTTGGCTGGCTGCCTGATGATGAATTGGAAATGGCTGCTAAACAGACATTGAATATGGCAGCTGTTATAATAAACGTAAGAAGAGGAAAAAGAATGACAATAATCATTCTTCAGGTATTTGGTAAGGATAAGTGGATATGTCAGTGTGTATGTATACAATAAAAAATCCATCTTAGGGTTATGAAATTATGATGATACCAAATTAATTAATTTATGAGAGTACAAAATAAATAATTTTTTAAAATACATAAATAATTTTGTAAAGTGGATGTTTTTTACCAATGATTGGGTATGAGGTAAAATATATAATGTATAATTGTTTCATTTACCAATCTAGAGTAAAATTAAGCATTTTATTTGTTTTTGGGTGTTACAAAAAAAAAAAAAATAATATGCTATATTTTTTTAGTTTAAATATGTTCATCTCCATTGCCTGACTAATATTCTAAACTCTTATGCTAAATAATAGCGGATCCAGGTAACGGAAATCTTTCATTAATGAATTACAGCGCCACAGATATTTCAAAAAAACATTTTTTAGTTACTTAAACTTTAAAAGTATTATTCCTTGCTTTTTAAATAAAATGTTTATATATTATTATGTTATATATTGTATAATTGAGGTTAGTTTGTTGGTCAAAATTGGAGGCATTTTTTCAGACGATAGAGCTCTCTAAAGACAGAATGCCTACTGTCTACCACTGACATAGCCGAGTTTTGTTAAGATTTGAGGAAAAATTAGACTAACCAACTCATAAGTGATATTTGCTTCCATTCTATGTGTATATGACTCAAGCTCTTAATTTCTTTCAGTCTCCAGATTAGACTCATATATATATAAGAAACAATAAAACTTTAATTTTGAGATCTGCTATGAATTTCTTGCGTTATTATTAAGAACTATTGATAGAAACAACCACATTATACAAATATCTAATAGAATAGAAGTAATGATTCACAAAATTACTTTGGTTATATAAGCGAAAGAGTAAAATTCAAATATAAATAAATACTTATTTTCATAAATATTGAAAAAAAATAATAATATTTTTAGGTTATTGTGTGTTAAATTAAAGTAAATTTTTTTCCACTTGTAACACTTTAGCCACAGTTAAGCAGAGTTCACACGCATTCTTTTAAATCATCTGATAATGTCCGCCTTTCGCTTGTTAAAAAAATGAAAAATTATATAATTTAATTAACTTATCATACGCTGACAACGGGAAAATCTGATCGTGTTAACAACTCAACAATAATACAAATATAAAAATAACTGCAACTCGCCTACGACTAAGTAATAAATTAAGTGCGCTATTTCTTATGTACATACTATGTATGTGTTCATTATGTAATTGGTAAATACAGTTAAATTTAAATTGCACAACCGTAAAAAATAATGGAGGAGGTAGTTAATTTACTAAAATGTTTAAAGTATAATTAATAGTTTCGTTTTTTCAATGCGAATTTTAAATGTACAAAAAGTTAAGTGCAACTTTTTTTGTTTTGGTATTTGCTTACACGTGCATGTGCAGGTGTTTGTATAAACAAATTAAATGTATATCCAAGCGCTTACATGCATTCACAGGTAAACATGGCTGAAATCCATTTATTGTGGTTGAGTGTAGATTGTAATTAGCTGTGATTTAATTCTGGTAATTTTGCAATGAATGTTGGAAGAGGGTTTTAAACATAGACATGTGGGCACTCAAAATAAAAGGCGCATAGCAGAAGATATTCTAATTATATCCTGAATAAGATATTATAAAGTTTGCCACGAATACTCTATATAGTATATTATTTAAGTTTTTTAAAAGGCCGATCTGAAATTGTACATACGCTCTTTGCTCCCCAGTAAGCTGTTCATTTATTGGAATTATCGATATCGGATAACCAAAGGATATAGCTGACATACAAATTGATCTATTAGAATCAAGTTATAGTATGAAAATATTTTTCGGCACCCGAAGTTATCATTTATTCATATTTTTGATCGGATATCTGCAAATCTGTTGAATATACTTTCTGAAGCTCCTACATACTTAACACACTGTGAAAGGTTTCCATTATTCTTTTACACTAATAACCACTTTTACTTAAACGTACCTATGCCACTGAATCAGGTACCGAGATTAAACCTTTTCTACGTACAAATTAACGCAGGGTTACATGTTTGACTTATTTCCCATATAAACTACCCTATATTATTGGAATGATTAACAAAATACTGCACTTTAAAAAATATTTTGTATTTTTTACATACGAAAACAAATTTGCCTAAGAATTTATGAAACGCGCCGACGGAAACTGACAGCGGCAGTTGTGTTATGAGAAGGTCAGTGTTGTATTTGCTATCAGAGAATCTATTACAATAAAATAATTTTTTATCTGAATAAAAAATGTAATAGAATATAAAATAATTAAAAAATTACTATAATACCGTTCACAGCTGCATATTTTATATATATATATTTATACAGCTATAGTAATACGATCTCAACAATATGTTTGGAGATTGTAGCGTTTTTTTGAATCATAATCTGTGCCGAATTTCGTGAAGATACCTTGTCAAATGAAAAACTTTTTCATACAAGGACTTGAGTTTTATTGGTCAGTTTGTATGATAGCTATGTACATATGTATAACATATCATACCTATATATTCGGCTATCTGCTATACAAGTAGTTGTCCGATCTGAATAATTTGTTAGGAGAATATTGGACTGCTTTGGGTAATAATCTATGCCAAATTTCCTGAAGATTTATAGTTAAATGAGAAAGCTTTCCATACAAAGACTTTTCTTCAGTACTTACAATTAAAGTACAAAATATGTGTATTATTATCTGTTTGTACTCATCAGACCAGATGATCTATTACAACTTTAATATAATCAAACACTTTTAAGGCCATATATGGTATTTTATTAAAAATTACAAAAAAAAAAAAACTATTAATTGTATAATCTCATATTTTTTAAATAAAACATAACTTAAATATAAGGACACAATTTTAATTAACAGTTTGGCAATGTTTAATTTTTTTCATAAACATATTCACACACAACAGCAACCCATTTTTCGCGTCAAGGTTCCGCGCTATTAGAACAGTTCCGAGCATGTTTCCGCGAGAGTGTTGAATTTGTTGAAAAGTGCAATTTTATCGCCAAAAATGTGACAAAAAGTGGTGTTCCAAGTAATTTATAATTATTAAGTGCATTTTCGTTATATGGTGTATAAAATCCACAACCGGTCAGTGTTTGCCATAGTGCTTTTTGTGAAAATATAAGTGAGCTGTTTGAGCCGGCGCTCTGTTGCAGCGAATGTGTGGGGAAAAGTAGTTTTGTGTTGTGTAAATATGTGAAAGTGTGTAGTGAAGTGTGTGTTTACTGCCTGCAACGTTTTAATAATATGAGGTGAGCTGCAGTTAGTAAGAAATTGAAGTATTAAAGTACAATTTGCGTATTCTCTGCAAAAATTATGAAAAGAGGTACTTTGTCACAATGCAAAGGAATGAGCCGAAGTATTAAGTTGCTGTGCATATTGCAAAAGCTGCGGCGACATCTGTCTGTTTCTAGCAAACGATTTAGCTATGCTAGCGGCCGGTACACTAACAATTTATTGTAGACCAGCTGAGATCCTTTTGTGTACGAACAGAATGTTGTTAGATTTTCACTGACAGATGCTGCGATTTTGATCTAAACTTTAGGTTTTAAAGTTAACGTTGTTGCAAGAATTGTACCCGGCACTAATCAGAATTTAATAAGTAAAGAAATTGTAATTTGAGTTTTCTGTTTTCTTCTTTGTATTGAATCTTGTTGTTATATGATTTATAAATAAAAATTTTCAATCCAAATTTTACAATAATTCACTAAAATGTGTTGTATTTTCAGGAAAAAAATAAATTCGCGTAAATATGCAGGCATGAGCATCTGAAGGGAGAGCAAGATGTTTTGAAAATTATTGGGATACGTACAAATTTTTTATTTTTAATGTTTGAATTAAAATTAAAGTTTCTCATGAAGATTTCTAACTAAAAATTAAATTTGAGATATTTTCTGAATTTGAAACTAACTAAATGGACTAATTTGATATTTTGTGCATTCTTACGGTGCAAACATAGGCAGAGCCCACTGTATCAATTGTTTTAAATTTTAAGGGTGTATTAATACATATTTTAAGAATACAAAAAAAATTAATACTTTTCGAGTTAAACGTGATATCCAACGTTGCTAAACGAAAGGTTTTTCATTGCTGTAGTGATTCCGGACTTCTCCGTGAATGAAAACGAAAAATAAAAAGTTCATTATTAGAAGATATTGTCCATAATGGTGGTAAATGGCGGCGTTGTTTAATAAAAGTAGAACTTTATCCAAAATTTTGATTGTATGGAGGGCTACATATATTATATACAGAACATGCAGAAAATATTTGATAGTGTTGGGATCATTTGAAAAATTAAAGATAAAGATGTTTTTAAAGTTCAGCGAAAATTGACAAAATGCTTTTTTATTTGAATTTCAAATGCAGGCCTTTTTAGTTTAAAGTTTGTAATATAAGTAAAGGGCTACCACTAAGAGCGACGTGATGCTAAAATGAAACAAAACACAACACTAAAATTTGGTCAAAATGGATTCTGTTTTTTTTTTTTTTTGTTTGGTTATGCCGGTAAATTTATGCCATTTATGATTTGAACAAAATGGCGGCCAAACGGCATTTTCTGCCTCATTTCGAAAGAAATAAGGCCCGAGGATACCGTTGTACCACAATCCGCACCAAACGTCAAATTTTTGGAGATGCAATTTCGTTTCCTGAACCATGCGAGGGTTTAACTGACCTCAATAGCGACAATTTTGTTTATTGACGAAGACATTAAGGCAGAAATGGGCTTCATCTGAGAAGATAATTTTTTGATAAACATGAATTTGTGAATTTTTCGGAAAACGTGGATTTGCGTAAAAATCTTGGAAAATTTTCAAGCGTTGTACCAAAGTGAAAGCTAACATGTTGAAATGGCAAACCTTACTAAACACACTGACAAAATTTGATACAAGTCCGTAAACAAACATGACCGCCACGAACTGTCAAAATCAAGTCATCCCTATTGGTAGACGCTATATATCATATTATCATATGGGTACTTGAAAATAGATATTCATATATAGAGATTCATTCAATACTTTTACATAAAAGTCAAAATTTATACGTATTTATGACATTATTTCGAATAAAACGCATCACTTTAGTTTTGGAACTGAAAATCTCCCTAGCAGCAAAGTAATGAAAGCTGAAACAAAGTATTCTATTAAATATTGGCAATTGAGTGGTTGGGAGTGACATGTAGCACGTGCTTGTGCCTGTCCGATAAAACCTTCGACCATTGTTGCGCTGGTGTCAATAAAATTGATAAATATGAGTTGAGCCTGTAGATGTGGATAAAAGCCACTTTTCTTCGGTTTCAATGAAGTTCCACAAACATATACAAATTTATACAAACATACATACCTATATAGTGTGAATTAGTATGTGTAAGTGAACGTTTACGTTGTGAGATTTTCTTAGAAAGAACAGTTTGACCACCACAGCGAGAAGAATGTACGTGATGTGTACATTCGCAAATAAATATTTTCCAGCTTTAGAAATATGTCAGTGCGACTGTCAATGTAAGCAGTAGGTTAAATGTGCTTGGAATTTTAATATACCATATTTCAATTTTAACTGTCAGTGAGAAACACTTTTACAGATTTACTGTTGATCCATCGAGCTTTTGCATTAAATATAATGTGAAAGCTGTTCCAATACCATTAAAAAAGAAAAATAGTCTACATATTTATATATACCATTAATGTATACTTCTTTTCACTTCCGTTTATCTAAAATTCACATTAAATTCAAAGGAATAATTTCTTCAATTAAATCATAGGTGACTAACGACATATTTATTTGCCATAGTTTTCACTTTTAGCTAATGGAAATTATTTTAGTCGCGAAATATACTTGTAGCACCCACTGAAACATCCTCCATCCAACAAAAGTACCCACTTCTAAAGCTGCACTTGCTTGCAAAGCCAAAGAGATCATATCAATTTGTATGTATGCATGTAAGTAGGCTTGTGGTTGCCACTACCAATCGGAATATGTGCGCTAGGTGGTAAACAAAGTATTCGTAAGCATACAATTTCACTGCTCCATATGTTATGCACTCCTACCTGTGCAGTAGTTGCGGTGAGGAGTCGAAACCTTTCAGATGCACACCTTTGCGGCAATATTGAATGTCATTTCCATGTTTCGAAGACTCTTTGCCAATTGCTGCCGTTGTAGCGCCCGCAAATGCACTTAACTCGCATGCATTATATATGCAATACACACATACACACACATACAAAATGGCATGCACAGTAATATTGCTATCCTGTAACCGTTTGAGCTATCAATTGCAGCAGGAAGCACTCGTTTGCTATTTCTAAATTTTGTGTCTCCCATATGGTAGCTGTAGACATAGTTTGCCAAGAGATTCAACGAAGGAGTAGACATTAATGGTTACAAAGGTAAATTACTTCATTGCGCTTCGTTGCCAGCCATTTTCCATTCTATATACATGCTTAGGTGGTTTAAGATACCTTAGAGCTGAGCTTTTGTTTAAGCAAAAGACAAATTTTGCGCAATTCCATATTCAGTGAAGTTTTTGTGAGAAAGCCTTTTTTATTATTAGCTGTTTTTTGTTTGCCAAATCATTATAATTTTAGTGGCAAATAACAGATATCAATGCAATAGATTGACATAATCAAAGACAAAGCAAGAGCTTAAGCCATATTTTTGAACTCGTAAGTAAATCGTCGGAACAAAGAGAGACTGTTGCTAGTTAAAAAGTTATTTTGTAATTTTAAAAGTTGTAAGAGCCTAGATTTAATTTCAGATTATTCTCCATATACAAATAACCCAATAAAATAGACATAATTCATATTACATATTAAGTTTTTGTTCAAACATCAGTTACTTCGTTTTTCAATTTAAATATTTAAAATATAAATAAAGAAACCTTAATATTTGAGAGTCATATATTTATTATTCGGAAGTTAGATTATGTTATCTACGGGTTTTTGGTATTAGATGATACTTCGTTAACAAAATTTTATAAAAATCATATGGCTGTGAAAATTTAAGTCGGTCGGTTTTGCCGCTTCGAGGCAATTTTCCTTAAAGGCACTGACACAGCGTTTCGAGAAAAACGCGTTTAAAGTTTTGGGAGTCGATTACACTAAGTTTAAAAATTCTTACAAGACGCTCATACACGCTTCTAAAGTATTTGTAACAACTAAAAATGTTTGGATTATATTTTTAAAATATGTGCATTCGATTGGTTATGCAAAAAAAAAAAGATTTTTTAAATTTACAATTGTATATTTCCCCTTGAGAGAGCTAGACAAAGTCATGCTCCGAGTTCTTACAGGGTTGGTACAAAATTTCAGCATACTCTTTTTACATGACTTCTTATCATTACACTGGCTTAATATAATTGCTTTACCATTTTGGAATAACATAAATGGGAGCCCTGAAAATTGCATACATTTTCTGAATTGCAGCTATAAAGAGGTAGGGAAGTTCCCAACTGAGTATTAATACCTGTAATACTTGTAAAGGATGACATATATTATTATAATTAGAGGAGCGTCTTCCCGTGGCATACTACGTTTTTTCTTAGTATACATAACTGTTTGATAATCTAAAGGTTTTTAAGGTGTCATGAAATATTTTGAAGTTGAACTTTTTATAAATTTTTTGTTTTTTAAACTTCGCCACTCTTTTCTTATTTAATTCGTAGTCACTCATAGATCAACTCAACTATAATTGACATATACAGAAAATATAAAGAAATATATATATAAGTATATGTATTAGGGTGGAGCGAAAAATTTTTTTTTTGCTTAGCCTGACAATAAAATTCGTTGATTATAAAAAAGAAAATGTTTGGAAAATTTTTTTTTGTAACATCTAGAGGCGACCCATTCACTTTAAAAGTAAATTTCGAGTTAAATTTTTTCGACAAAAAAAAATTTTTTACTCAAAATTTATTTTAACCCTTAAAGAAAGCATGTTGTCATTTGAGACTTTTTGTTAAAACACCAATAAGAATCACAACATTTTTGCTTAAGTTAATAACTTTTAATTGGCCAGAAAAAGGACCTTCCACAGCTTCTAGAACACTTATCAAAATTTTTTTTACAAATTTAAATTTTTAACTTGTAATTTACTATAAAAGTGAGTGAGGTAGATGTTAAAAATTTTTTTTCCAACATTTTTTTGTTTTTCTAAAAATGTTCTTTTTTTATAATCTACAAATTTTACCCTCAGTCTAAGCAAAAAAAAAATTGTTCGCTCCATCCTAATGTATTATATATGTGGCAACTTCTAAGACAAAATTTGAAGCTTCCTTGCGTGTTGTGAAATTGCAGCTCAGTTACTTGCCGAAATGTCTTTCAAGCATTCATTCTCTTGCCAATACAATATTTATGTATGTACACCTTGACGATGATTTGGCAATAAGTAACGGAATCGAAATTTTTACAAGAAAATTGAATTTCACGAAAAGTGCTGGCGAATGCTGTAATATATTGAACTACACTTTGACAGCTGTTGCCTTACGGTTATTTCACGCGCATTGTTGGTTTTGTTGTGAGTTAACTTTACTTATTCCATTGCACGAAACATTACATTGACAGTCGAGCGCTGTCTCACCATTGTTTATTTTAAAGAAAGTTGCACAAAAGCTGCTACTGCAAGCATATTGAAGAGAAATCCACATTTTTTTTCGCTATCTACTATTAGTATCTTCTACATTTGTGCTTGCATGCACATTCTAGCATGTATATTGCCGCATATTTAAGAAAATGTATTCTGTCTATTACGGTGTCTACTCTAACTCTATTTCCTTTTGTTAAAATATGTAAACTCACTTTGGCTGTTAGGCTTTCGTGCAACTGCGGACGTCTCCCCTTCGACCAGATGTTGTGCAAGTAAGTTGATTTGTAATCGAAACATAGGTGCAGCAGTGAGTGAGAGTATCACATGCATGTAGTGAAAAATAGATGACCAAGTACAGGAGCTAAATATTCCCTGGAGTGAAAAGCCACATACCTACAAACATTTTCAGTAAGCTTTTTGAAAGTGCTCGAAAGTATCCTAATTAAAAGATTCATTAGTGCAGTGAAATTATATATACATTTTCCGGTATTTTAAAATGGCTTTGTTATATACCATCATATCGATATATATGGCGTAAGTATGACAGGCGTCAGTCCTCCTATCACTTCTTTATATCAACTGGCTATGTGATTTTAATCAATGTGTATTAGCTATAAATCCTTCTAAGTTACCATTGATTCAAAGAAGTTTCTAGAAATTCTCTTCTATATTATTATATTTGTTTGGATTCTACCGATATCTCTATATTAGGCCTTTGGTTGCATTTTAGATTTATAAAATATCTTTGAATCTTTTTCTTTATCGCTTTCAAAATAATTACGTGTATCTAAAGTCTCAGTTCAGACTTATTTTACACGAAGAGAAAACCTTATAAATTAGATGTCAGAGGGATTTGTCACCATTCGATATTTTTTTTGTGTTATACAGTTCTGTTACCTGTAGCCATAATTACAAAGCATTGATCGAAGTATCGGAGTTATAATCGAAAGCTGTATCGCATTATATATACAATTTGAACATCAGTAGAGTCTTTCATATCTTCAAAGATATATTTTTAGTACTTGAAATTTTTGCATTTAAATTATAATATTTATGGCGATCAGCTGTCAAACAGCTGTTTTTTTCGATATTCACGGTTTGGTTCATCATGAATTCAGTCGGAATTGTGTTCCAACAATTCATGGATGTTTCAGTTGTGTTGAAATTTGTGTGGATTTTTCTGAGTTGTGAACGATTTTAAGACCAAAAACTTGTTCAATGCCATCGATCAACCACGGTACTCACCGGACTTGGCCTCATGCGATTTTTTTTTTGTTTTCAAAACTCATGTTACCTCTCCGTGGAACCCGTTTCGACTCGATTGAATACGTAAAAGCAAACTCGCAGAGGGAACTGAAGGCGATCCCGGAGCCGGACCTACAAGACATATTTCGATGATTGATCAAATAGGTGGCATATGTGTATCGCTTCAGAAGGAGCATATTTTGAAGCGACAAAATAAATATTAATGAAGATTGAACATTTTTCGTTTTATTTACAATTTCCGAAAACTTTCTGGTCTTGATATATGAACATGGAACTACACACGAACATAAAAAGTGTTGACCAATTCAACCAATAATTTTTGCAGGTAATGTACGGTCGAAATCAAATCCTTGTATTGAAAAAAGTTTTTAATTGATGAGATATACTCACAAAAATAAGCGTAGACTATTGCCCAAAGCAACGGTACAATTTCCAGAGTAAATGTTGATCAGATCGGAACACTATAGCATACAGCTGTCATACAAACTGACAGATCAGAATGAAGTTTTTGTATGGAATCTCTCGTATATTTGAAGGGTATAATAGCTTCGGTGCAACCGAAGTTAACATGTTTTCCTGTTCTTATATGAGAATGCTCAGAAAAAATGACTTATATATTTTATTCAATGAAAGTCATTGGTTAATTAAAAAATCACGATTTTGCTCTAAAACTTCAGAAAAAAATATTTATATATCTTTAAATAAAGCCATCTCTTTTCGAAATATTAATTTTAATCAATTTTAAGTTATAAAGCCAACTTTCATTCTATCCGATGCAAGTTTACGCTTCCATTGTCTGTACTGCAGTGCGGAATGTGATATCCCGTTAGCTAGGTTCGTTCAATAATCCATGAAAAGTAAAATATATATTTTTATATTTTTACAAAGTGTACGAAGCTCCACACATACATACTTTTGTATCTAGTTGCCACCCCTTCAAACACATACACACAGAATACGCGCAATTTTTTTTCGCAGCGCCTCGAATGGGTGTTTTTAAAAAGTTCGAAACATAAATCAACAACTGCAACAATCAAAGCAGCAGCATATTATATACGCATACACATACATATATTATTGTATAGCTATACAGACGAGTATGTATGTCAACTGATGTGGTGCAAAAGTGATGTGGATGAAGCGATTAGTTTTGCACAATGGATCAGAGCAGTGGTCAGGGGTATGAATGGCCATTGGGTTAGGCAGCCGGACGTGTGTGCTGTTAAATGAAGGTGCCATTTATATAACAGGCAACATATGCGCTAAGGACAGGACAGTTCATTGTTTCAGCGTCAGTTTATAGATACACTCATGTATGTGTGTGCGTGCGTGTGTGTAAGTAACTGAATGTTGCGCCATATGCGACTAGCGAGCGAGTGACGCCGGTTGACAGGGTCATTGTTCAATGTTTCAGTGTAATATTTTGTGGGGAAAAAGTTAGCTTCATGGTTGTCGTTGTTGTAATCTATTTAGCTTTTTTAGGACGTACTAAATGTTGGTGCTTTTGCAAATATATTACTTGGTGTGGATGTGTTTGTGCGCGCATTTTTTTACGTTGCCATCTTGTTATGTCATTTATTTACTTACTTTACAATTTGCTTTTATTTTGTATATCACCATCGTGTGTTCCTCTTTTGTTCGTGTTCTTTAGTTGGAAAAAGTAAATTTTATAAAAAGACTAAAATTGACTGCTGATGTCTGCTCCAAAAGTAGACGGAGCATAAAAGGCAAGAAAGTATTTTCAGAGACTACTAAAATCATAACAAAATTGCTGGATAAAAATATTCGTCGATTAAACGTGCTAGAAAATATTACTAAATTTTTAAATGTATGGAGGATCATTCTCTATATAAGATTAGAGTGATTTCGGTTACCATGAAAATCGACGCTAGAACAGGATTCTTTAGGATTACATTATAGACAGATTAATCAAAAAAATAATATTATTTGTATAGCATATTAATGAACACATATAATTCTTTTATAATCATTCTTGTTTAATCAATTTATATATCAGAACGAATTCTTGAAGTTCCACGCTATTAAAGTCGAAGAAAACCATTATGAATTCTATGGTCTTTGAGTTGTATCGTTTCTTTGAGCAATTTATTGCCATCGTTGTTGACCACGTTGGTAAATCTGCTATTAGTAAATTTTTTAGTTAGATAGATTTGGGTTTTCAACACAAGAAGAACTCTCGGTATCTTTGAGAATTACTCAAGCAGCCATTTCAAAACGTTTCAATGCAGACGGATACATTCCAAAGCAGGAAAACTGGTTGTCATAAGAATTGAAATCAATAGACGTTGCAACACGATTTTGCATGTCAGAAATGTTGCTTGAACGCCACAAAAAGAAGTTATGTTTGCTTCGCATTGTAGCTGCTGCTGAACAATGAATCCATTATGACAACCTTAAACGCAAAAATCATATACGAAACCTGGCCAACCAACCAAATCTACGGCAAAGCCCAATATCATGTTGCTAGACCGGTTTAAAACTATTTGGAAACTAATTTAGAAAAAAATGCTGGGATATTACATATTCAACTTCAGCAAATAGAGAATATTTTATGCAAAAGGCATTATAATGAATTCAGAATTTTGTATGTATCAGAAATTGCTACTTCTTCAAAATATTCTCTAAAGTTCAACTCATCTATCACTTTCAACAAGTCAAAAAAATTACTGCCATCTAAATAAATTTTGGCCTCTTAAATTATTTAAAGTTCAAAGCAACCCAATTAAATTCACTTTTAGGCCAGCAAACATAGACGAAATTGTCACTAAAGAGGTCACCAAGCGGTGCCAACATCACTTTCCCGAACAGTTGTGTGTAATTTACAGCGACACCTTGTGGTATGAGCAACTTTTATTTACTTCGGTGTGACATCCGCTACGCTACGCGACCACCGCTTTCTAAACAATTGGCGCAGTGCCAAAAGCAAAGGAATTGCCAAGTGCTAAAATACACGCGACATCACTCCGTCACTTGCACTTCGTAAGCATCCACTAAATAGACTGCACTGCCGCTACGTACGGCCAGCTCTACAAAATATTCGTACATTATTCACTTGCTGAAATTTAATTAAGTTGCAAAACTTTTCACACTCATGCGCCGCTGCACCTCAACACTTCCGTTTTGTGGTCGGCATATATTTGGTGGCACTAGTTAGGTCTCCAGCTTTGCTGCTTTATTGGGTATGTGAAGGCTAAGTTCAAAGTGCGTTGCGGCGCATTGTGGCAGGTTGTCGTCGGCAAGCTGCTCAAGCTGCAGATTTTTTTTTTCGCACTTCACTTTTGAAAACGCTATCAAATGAGCTAACTTTTTTATATAGGGACGGAAAGTTAAATTTACGTAATTTCACTATTTTGTGTAGCTTTTTTTATTTCAGAGACTAATTAAGTGATGGAATCTGTCACTCTCTTTGAGAATATGTCAGATCATTTGTTGAATGATTGACAATTTGAAATACAAATCAATAAAACTTTTATTTCCGCTTCGTCATATTTTTGACCTACCGTTAAATAATCTGTTGCCTGATATGCCACATATTTAACCTTATCTATCTTCTTTGACAAAATTCAAAAATAGAAAGAAAAAAAAAACAATTTCCAGCATTTTCAATTTCCAGCCAAATTAGGTCGCCTTATCTACACCCGAAATCAGCTCAGCTTGCTGGACCTTCTCTTTTTCACACAACTCTGCCGTCTTGGTTTGCTGTGATCTGCAATTTCACACATACATACAAACTTGCCTAGAAACTATTTTGTGCTACAACTTGTGGCCAGCTGGTCTGCTAGTCTCTCTTCCTGCTTTCGCATTTCCTTTTCGACCACAAAAAATTTGCGAATATACGATGTACAAACATTTTAGCACTTTCGTTATCCGATTCAAGTAAATTGATACGATTTATTTCCGAAAAACTTTATGTACAACATAATGTTGCAAGGCCCTTGCACGCACAACTGTGCTCTTGCCCTTGTTTTAGCCGCAACATAAAGTCAATATTATATACAAGTAGATTGGATTTCGGGTATACCTATATGTATGTATACATATGGTATATACAAATGTCTAAGCTTAAGTGCTGCTGCAAGTGGCCATGACCGAAGACAGTCGTCAACCGTTACGAAAACAAGAAAAAAATCACTGTTTTACTAAACTACAATAGTTCTAAGGAGAGGGAATACATTGATAACATCTACCAACAAGCTATAACAACAATAAAGAAAAACATCAGTCTTGTTTTGCATCGAGGTTGCACAAAGTGATTTTAAACTGTTAAAATATTATTTTTTTCCTTGCAGGCATTTTTACTCAAATATAGTTAGTGATATTTGCCTGAATTTATGGATGCAATTATATGGAAGATGAATAAAGGTGATTTAATTTTATGAAATTCCATATTTGAATTGCTTTATGTATCTGTAGGAGTTGCCTTCAGGGATGCTTTTTTTGAAAGCCCGACATTCTTGACGGTTATAATTGGGAGATATCGCTAATTGGCACTTAATACTTTTTATAGGCTTTACCGAATTTTCCTGGAATTTTCTTCGAATATCATATCGGGATCTTGGCGCACACACGTTACGAAGTTAAAAGGCTCAGTCAAAAGGTCGATTCAAAAATTGGATGTCACTTAGGCAGCTGAGATTGCCGGTCCATTGTGTTATCTAACTACTCTTAAGTATTTATCAAAAAAACCCTCAGACAAATTGGTTTGAGCCTGCCACAAATTTGTTGAAGCGACTAATTCCTGCCATTGTCGAAGATACGTTCCCAATCAGATTGTCGAGTGCTTTACTGGTTAGCAGTTTTCAGCGATTCCGCTATGACCAGGCACCCAAACAAGTCTAATATTGAAGTAGCGTAATGCCATCGCCTGTACTCACTACAGGCACTCCTTGATTAGCGCACAGTTACCGAGCTATGCTTGCGGAGAGCTTCTTGTAGAAAACGCCCCCTCCGACTTTCCCTCCAAGCTTCGATATATCCGTCGTAGGCTTTTCTCGAGTCTTTAAAGTGATCTGAGAATATGATAAGAAATTAGTAGAATAGAAGAAAAACCTATAAAAGTACCACATTTTTATTAGCAACCTTTTTTGGAACTTTTACCATAAAAAATGTCTTCGAAATACACTCCAAAAAAACATTAATTATAATGTTGATGCATAATTGCAAGATTTTAACATGCCAAGACAGACATCGTTTTAAACCAACAGTCCACTCACCCTGCGCTGCCCATTTACAACTCTCTAAGAAAGTACTTTTCTCTCATTTGCAACGCAAGAAATTCAATTCAACATTCCTTCACTCCATTTGTGTTTGGTGTGGCACATTTTTCATTTCGTTTATTGCTTTTATTATTATAAAATATTTAAGTTAAGATACTGAAATGTATCCAGAAATGCGATTGCATTTCGTAGCAACCCATCAAAGTGCTGTTTGGGTCGAGCCGTGAAAGCACCGCAAATGATAATGGCATTAGAATTTATGGACTTGCTTTTATTATTTTCCCATTTATTTTGCCGCTGGCAGCAACTTTGACGTGAAATGGGAATGTGATGACCTGAAGCTAAGTAGCTCGGTCTACTAAGCATATATATACATATATATTATATAGGTGTGCGGAAAATTAAAAAATTAAAGTGTGGCAACAAGCCGCATTGGCAGGTGGTCACGTTTTTTGGCGGCCTTTTAAATTGTGGCACTACAACAAAACAAAAACTAACGAAAAAGTTTAAAAATCGCAGAAGATGCGGGACTTGGTCGGTTGTTTTTACCTTGACATGGTTGCTTTCGGAAATTCCTGCCACAAATTGCGGCAGCCAACAAGTTAATGGCGCGTGTATTTTATGTGTTTACGCTGAACATTTTTTTGTAATTTGTTGAAATTAATGATTACGACTTTTGCTTGTTTTCTGGTATTTTTATATCCAGATACATTGTCTTAAATTTTTTCGCGCAGACAATTTGCTATAAAATTAGAAATACACTGGCAAGCGGAAGTGGAGACTTGTATATGTGTGTGTATATTTTTATGACAACAGGTCAAATCAATTATTTTTTGGCGGCACAATGCTTAAGCTAGGTTCTTCGGTAATTCTGGGGATTATTGTAGGTGGGCGAAATTTTTATGGAGCTTATATCACTTTCGTCAAGTCATTTAATTGATTTATGATGACATTTAGACTTTATTCTTAGAAACTAGGTATGTTTATTAAAGAATTCGAAAGGTACTTGATGCTATATGAGTAAATTCAATAAAACGTAAATCAATAAAGCGTTAATCAGTAATATATTGTATGCCTTAGTTGCTGTACGAGTTCCTCTAAGGCTCTGAGCAAATTGGCATTCGTTTCTCCCTTATCGTACAGCTATGTGCTCTATTTATTACTAATACCATAATCTTCTGAATATACTTAAAATGGATCATAACTTGCCGGCTTTTTCAACTTCAGAAGTTACCTCATTTCATAGTTCAGTTCAACGAATAGTTTTAAAGTTTTAATTAAAATTTAATGTAGCTCACTTTGAGTTCTCTTCAATTAATGCATGATAGAAAAATATACCTTACAAAGTAAGTAGTAGAAGCCATCTGTAAATTAGCATCGATGGTAAAACAAAAAAAAATTTTTTTTGGGGGTCTTAAACTGACTACTGGGTCGTATAGTATTGTATTTGAGTTTAATTTAGATATTTTCTTGTGCTGACTATATTATTATCTGAGAAAAATAGACCCGGACTGGCAAAAACTACATTTTAACGTTTTTTAATAAAAATCTTTACAGCGCTTAATCCAAGTTTCTATACACTTTTTATAAGCCTCGACTGGGATGACCTTTAATGCCTTCAGTGTCTTAAGCGAGTTTTGATTCGGTTTCGGTTCATTTTTTGAGTGCTATTTGCCGGATTGTCGAAGAGTTTCGACTTCATACATAATGATGTTTTCATGAAAGTAGGAACCTCAGCTCCATTGTCAATGATCTCTTTTGCGACCTCTACTCTACGTCGTTTTTGCAAAATGTATTTTGGTACGCTTAATACGCAAAACATTAGCCAAATGGATGAGATGCTGAGCTCATCTGCTATCTCTCTGATGCCAACATGACGATTTTCAAGCACTGTTTCTTTGACTTTTGCGATGTCATCGTCATTAACAGAGGCGTACACTTACTTGCAATAATTCTAGAAGAGAAACTTTTCCAAGAGATGAAGGAAAGATATTTTTAAACATTTGTGGAGTTTTAGATAAGTTAAACAGGAGTACGCTGACCGCTGTAAGTCTTCATGATGAATGATGAAGGCTTCGGTGTGTCATCAAATCAAGAATTACGCCGTGTCTTCAAAAAGTCTGTCTGTTGCCCCTATAACCCCACCCAAATAATAATTTTACAGCCTGTTATAAAATTTATTTTTATTTGCTTTGAGCGCGTCACATTAACACATATTTGTCACTTCGCTAGTCAGGCATCAAATGAACAGTCGCGACGCCTTAACTGACGGCGCTTTGTTTGTTGAAGGACAAAAGCTACTGCAGACATTTTTTTGTATACATACTCGTAAACTACAACAAACATATGCATTGACTGTGAAAATATTGTGAAAAGAAACATGACATACAAACTTACACATATGCGATATAAATATGATGGTTTATGCTAAACCCTCATTGTTGTGAAGCGTGTACAAAGTCACTTTTATTTATAACTATTTGCCCGCATACAAAAGCGATAAGCTTTGGCGTTAAAAAGGGGATAACT
Organism: Bactrocera oleae; assembly: GCF_042242935.1. NCBI lineage: Eukaryota > Metazoa > Arthropoda > Insecta > Diptera > Tephritidae > Bactrocera > Bactrocera oleae. The sequence continues at coordinate 66,986,604 of NC_091540.1, read as the reverse complement.
GTTGAATTTTTATGCCTATTTTATCGCTGTCAATGTGCTTGTTGCCTTTGTTGCGTGAAAATATTTATATTATTATATAAGAGGCCCGCATAAACGCGCACACTTTGCTACAAACCGGAAATGGCAAATAAAGTAATCGAGGAAGCTTGTCAAACCCTTTTTTCGGCTGATTTCTATTGTGCTGTTTTTGTTGCTGTTATGAGTTGACACTTGACGTTGCTTATTTGACGCTTTAGTAGGCATTCAAATCAAGTGTCTCAACGCACACTTAGAATTAAGTGGAAATTTTTAGGTCGTTTTTTGGTTAATATTTTTCTTAATAAATACATTTTAACGGTTGTTGGTTTTCAAGTATTTAAAGTTCAAGTAATTAAACTTTTTGAGTAAGGACTTTCTTATTTAAAAACTGCGAAGCTTTGCTGGTAGAGATTATTTTCGACTTACACTGTTCTTTGCTAAGTAGCAATATCGAATATATTTTGTGAATTTAATATATTATTGATTTTTTCTTCATGCTTCGACAGGTTATAACCTAATAATAAACCAAACTATAATAAATATTAAATATATATCGCCGCTTTGTTCAATCAGTTCCATCAATGAATCTTTGAACTTTCGTTTTTCTCAAAATTCTCCGAACACTATCGAGTTTTTTGCATGTTCTGTATATATGTTCTGTAGTTCTCCATAAAATGACCTACCAATTTTTTATGAGATCAAAAATCAAATTTGGCAGCCCAAATGACAAAAATTTTCGGTAAAATTATACATATTTTAAAACACCAAAATTTTGACATTTTTATACTACAGCATGTTGTGTACAGAGTCTAATTGATTTGGTCAGCTACCGGTGGTTTGTATCGCCTAAAAATAATCGAGTTAGATATAGGGGTATATATGTATATATAAATGATCTGGATGATGAGACGAGTTGAAATCCGAGTGACTGTCTGTCTGTCCGTCTGTGCAAGCGATAAGTTAACTGAAAATTAAGATATCGTGATGAAACTTGGTACACGTGTTACTTGGTCAAAAATTGAGGATGAGTTCGTAGATGAGTGTAATCAGGCTACTGCCACTATAAATATACTAAACACTTTATTAAGCTATATAATATGAAATCGGTTTATAACCACGCCCTCTCCCCATATAACGGTTTTGTTAAAAACTACTCAAACTGCGATAAATCAATAATAAAATACGCCAGAGACATTAAACTTTACGCCTAAAATTATACAGAAAGACGTTCTAGGAGCCGAGTTCAAAGTAGGATTTTAAGCGTGGCACCGCCCACATTTAGCTTAAATCACTTATGTTCGATGATAATTTGATAATTTTATAGCACAGTTCCAGTACGCAAATCAAGCACCAGTGAGTATATTCGGATAAAGCTTGTCTTCGCAAAAAATTGTAAAAATCGGACCAAAACTGTTCAAGCCCCGACATACCGAATATGTGAACCCCAGTGCGTACGGTGACTTTTTGCCACATACTTGTATATCGGTCAATCTGTGAGATATGTTATTGAAATACGGAGAAAATGTTTCTCTGATAATAATATACCTTTGTGTTAAAAATTGGTTGATTTTCGTCCCCATATACCAAATATAAAGATTTTCGAAATTCCAGTTGACTTTATACCACGTATGGTATATGGTATGGATAAAATCGGGTGAAAACTTACCATAGCCCCTATATATATTGATGGTTTTTCGTTTTTCACATCAACTCAATATTTTAATTTTTGCCGCTTCGGTTGAGCTTATATTACATATATTTAAGTATAATTTTCGCTGACGGAAGTAAAATGTAATTTAATTAAAAATATTGCCAACACCTGAAGATTATATATCCTTGCAAATTGCAAAAGTATAAAATTTTCGGTTACACCCGAATTTAGTTTTTCCTTAATTGTTTGTTTATATTTTGCTTTGTAATTATGATTACTTTCTGCTGTTTGCTTAGAATAAATAAATTGAATACGTTTTAATTTACTATTATATGGTAACCCTACCCGAAATGTACTTAATGAAAATATATATTGATTTTTATTTAAGGAGTGTATTGGATTAATTTTTTATTTATTATGTATAGTAACTCTATACATTTTTTTTACTATTATTTCAAAGTCGTTTTGGTTTAAATAATTTTAATTTTTGCTATAATAATTTTTGTTTAGTTCATGAGTAACTTTTTCATAATATAAATATTGAGGAATTGTTACAAATTATCTACTTTTTTATTACTACACCTTTCAAAGCAAGAGTAACCAAATAAGCTTTAAATTTAATGAAAGATGGCAGCCCCATTTATTTTTTATGGAGCCATCTTACTCAAGCACCCATAAAGCCGTTTAATACTAAGCCAAAAGCAAACACTAATTAGCGCAAGATTTAAGTGTCTTCTGATTATAAACACAACAATTTGTGAACTTTCACTTCCTTACACACGATCAAAGTTGAGTGGAGGCAAAGAAAAACCGAGATTTCAACAACAACTTACGCAGTAACTTCAACGGATTTGTAAACAACAACTTAAACTTCATTATTGAAGACTTTGCATGAACGGCAGAGTTGCCACGCCTTAATAAGGGTTTGTGTGCCCGCATTCGTTTTTGCAAAATTTACTTCAACTCACCACAACAACAACAGCCCCCAATAACTTGAAGCATTAACAGGCAGACAGGCTGTCAGTCAAATGATAAACACGCAACGCATTAGTCGGTGCGAGCATTAAACGAAAGTTCACGACGGAAACATCTTGTTCACGCGGCATTATTTCCGCCTTGTCGGGGAAATCAAATCAAATTTGAAGAAGCGTAGCAAAGTTTTAAAAAAGGGCAATAAAATTATTCAAACTGCGATTAAGGGATTTCAAGCGTTGTATAGATAAATGTTATGCATATATATGCGTATAGCAATAAAAATAATAGCGTTGTAGTGAATAGAGTGGGAGAAATTGGAAGAAATTTGTTGCGCGCTCGTTTTAGGTGTGTGTGGGAACAAATGATGCGTTGCGTTTACAAAGCAAATCTCTATGTGGGGGGAAATTATATTGGGATCATACACATGCCGTTATAAGTCACTTAATATCAAGTACATTTACGGAATTAAATTTTTATGTGTGCTGAAGTTGTGGTTCGGCTTTAATTGTATTTAGGCATATATTGCCTTGAGTTAGGGAACCTACGCATTTTTGATTCGAAATCGCTATGGTCTAATAACAGAACATTCATATAAATATAAGCATGCAGTAGAGGATGCAGTTGTATAGGTATATAAATTTAAAATTTTTAATCAGCTGTTAAAGTATGTTGCGTTTGCTTTGAGAAATTAGAAGCGGGGTTTAAAAATCGTGGAAATTTACATAAAAACCTCAACATAATAGAGAGTTTAAAGTCAAGTTATGGAACATATATAATCTACCGAGCAGGTAGTTAATGAAATTTATTACATTTGGATTGAACTCAGTCCTAGAGACACTATGCAGGCTCTCTTGCTTGCCTATCGCATTTTCCGGTAGGTATATCTACAACAATTGAGCACTCCGATAGAAACTCCAAATATTAAGCAGATTTAGAATAAGACGTTATATAAAATAAATTGGTACGAGTATATATTTTTTTAAACTTCTACAAAATGTTTCCTTAAAATGTTCAAAATATGCACCGAGCTCTATCCTTGTTTTTGATGATTAGTAAGGTCGGTCAGGCCAACTCCTTGAAAATTAATCGCTTTGGTTGTATTGGAGAAGTTAGTCCCGGTAGAGGCTAGCTGGTTTCTGATTCGACTTTGCCAGAATCATACGGATTGCTGGCAAATATCTCGAAGTATATACATACGTATGTAAATTTTGCACATGTATGACTGATAGTGAGAACCAAACTAAAGTTACCTAATATCAACCCTGATTATGAAAAATATTATGCCGCAACACTCAAAGATTGAAAATCTGTCGGTTTTCGCTAACTTGTTGTCAATCACATACTAATTGACATGTGGATATCAAACTTTACATGAGCATAAAGAAGGTTGTGCCAATTTAGCAAAATTTTTTTGCGGGCAAAGTTTAAATGGATTAATCCGGGTTAAATTTCATCAAATGGTAAACGCTTTCTTATACTCCAACTTGTTCAGTAAGGTCGTTTCTATAGTTATGTGGCGGCATTTCTGTCCGTTTCTATTAGGCGATTTTGATATTGGTTTGGTAGACGCGTTGGTTCGTGAGCTGTCATAGTTCATTATTGTAGTTGATAAAAATGGTAAGGCATTACTATTTTAAATGTTTTCAATAAAAGGGTCATAACTTTTAGTAGCAGACTTCTTTACTCCTTCTCAAATTTTTTCGCTGTAGTTTTTTCTTCCACTAAAACATCACCACATATTAGGTAAGTGAGTCCTGAGCATTTGTACTCTGCTATTAATATAGCTTTGTAGCAATACATTTAGTGCGCATACAAAATAACGGTAATTAAATGTATAAACAACTTTGCAAGTTAGCCTTTAATTGCTGTGATTAAATAGAGTGTACCACGAAAACTTTATCGAAATGGAGAAATCAAGCAGGCAAAAATAATTAACCTAATAAAAAAACTGACAAGCTAACAATAATCTGAACTGCAAGCAACAACAACAAAAAGTAAAAAATTACAAGCGAAGCCACAAGTACAACACCAGATAAGCATATAGTGAGAGAGGAAATTATTTCGAATTAGCATTTTCAGTCGTGTGGGGCGAATTATTTCACACATGTGTGATTATTAGGTGGAGAAAGAGTTTAATATTTTTGTGTTAGTTTAGATAATTACTCTTGTAGAAGCTGTCAGGGAGTAGAAAAGGAGAAGACCATTAAACATGTTCTATGCGATTGCGCGGCACTATATAGGAAAATAATCGAAGCCATCTGTCGAGGGTTTCTTGATGACGTTTTGGAGGTTTCACGGATAAAACTTGTCTCACTGATGAATTTCATCAAAAGTACATGGTGTTTCAAAGAGAAGCCATTAGAGTGATGACACCTTAGTCCCGGTGGTATCACAATGGGCCTCCTAAAGGCCTAGGTGTATCGAAAGACAGCCACTCTAGCTACTACCTACCTATATAATTTCTAGACATACTTTGAAAAGTATATAAAATTATTATTATATCTCAATATTTACATAAAAATATTTGGCAGCGTACCACCCTAATACAAAGCGAAGCAATCAAAACAAATAATAATACCAATAAATAAAGTGGAGAAAAAAATCTCCACGACTCATAAAAAGAAAACAATAAAAGACATAAGCAAATAAAAGCAGAAATAAAGGAAACAACGCTCAACACCCACCAATTTTCGGCAAAACATTAATATTCACACGCTCGTGCTACGGACATAAATTGCCTTTCAACAGCCATTCAGTCAACGTGGGCGCAAAAATGCCCCTCAGACATGGGCATTGTGTAGACAGCTTGCCAGGCGATTGCTTGATGCGGTGGTGGCGCGGCAATTCAAAGTCGACACCGAACCAAAACAAAACCACAGCTAAAATGCCTATGTCGAACGTTTAGTGGGAGCATGAAATCCACAGACCTTTAATGAGCGAGGCATTATTCGGCTCGAAATTTATGCAAAGTATGTTGGCAAGTAAATATTTTTGTACACTTAGGTTCATGGCATGTGAGTGTGGGCTGGTCGGGTCAGTCAAATTACAGACTACATTCTCGCATTAAAATGTTTATGAGTTTAGATGTATTAAATTAGCTTGTAATATAATTAAAACAGACCAACAACTATATTGACTTGAAGTTAATTGGTGGGTTTCAAATACAGTAACAGTAATGGGCTTGAATTTAGTAAGAGTTATATAGAGCCACAGTGGCTAATGTGTGGAAAGGACCAAAAAATATCTATAAATTGAAAAAATCAAATAGTTTTGTCTTATGCTTTATTTGTAGTTAAACTTTAGTACGCCAAAGTTTGCACCGCTAACTTCAATACTGAATTTGTTTAATAAAGTTACATTTACAATATAGTTACATACATACATGTACATAGATATGAAAAGATCAATATTATCCGAAAATGATATATACTGCTCCTAGCGCCATCTACACATAGTTTGTATGAACCAGTCTGAGTCTAATTTGATCATATGATGTTCTGCAAATACCTACCAAATATCACATTTCCTTCGTAGAGTATATGGCTGAAGAATATCAATAACCGAGAACTAGAAGACTATAGAAAAATTTGTCATGAAATACAGGAAGTTTGGCAGAACTAACTTTTTTTTGCCAGAAATTCCTATTATAAGTTCTTCAACTAAACTTACAACTAATGTCGAATATAAGATACACTTGTTATATACAAGTATGTTGAATACTTGATAGAAATCCATATACCAAGATTTTTGGGCATATGAATAGCTCGTCTCTTGCGAAAAACTGGAAATATGTGAAAGCCTAATAGCTGCTAAAGCTTAATAAAATTCTATATATTTAATAAGTAAAAGCTTTCAAACACAGACCTCATTAAGCCTCAAATCTACGGAAGCCATACTAAAAATATACACGAAAATATATTTATAAATGTAAGAACCTAACGCCAGTGGAAAAGTATTTTCTCACACCCGCACTAGCAGTTGTGTCTTTCCGCAGCTATTTCAATGAAATTAAGCACATAATAACAATAAAATTATATTGATGCCTGCAGCTTAAGTGCCGGTTGCCGACATGGCAAGCTCACACATACGAGTATATAAATACAATAGCTTTAAGTATTGTACTAAATGTTTATATTTATATATACGTACAAGTGTGCATATACATACATACACAAACACACATATATATATATATATATGCAGATGTATGTACTACACTGTTCATTAATAGGCAGCATTTGGAATTGACTTTTTGCTTTCTTTTATCTACTTACTTGTAATAGCACTTGTAAGTGTGTACATATGTGTATAATTCTCTACATGCCTCTCTATTTGCCTTAGACTTTCTTTAAGTCACTTAGTTAAGTACGTAAATCGTTCGAAACGTGTTTTTTTCACACACCTGCTCATTTGGTTTCCACCTTGTTGTTGTTGTTGCCGTTGTCTGGGCTTATGTTTACTATGTGGAAATGACTTTTCATTTCATGTTTATATGTCTTTGTTGTATTGTTTTGTTTTTGCCTTTGCGTTTTTTCCTATTTCCTTGCCAACTAATTGAAAACATTAAGCTTTAATGACGGAACTTTTTGACTTTTATTTAATTTGATGTTTATTTGTTGGTGTATCTGTTTCTGCTTACACAGTAAGACCTACGCACTCGACCAACTTTATTTTAAAGGTTAAACGAAGTTTTCGGAATGGCTTGCGGTTTTGAGAGAGGTGTGATTTTTATGCTGTCTGTTTAATTGAATTCAATATCCGCTGACTTTTGTGGAACTTTTGCGCATATAAATACGTATATACAGATAGTAAAAACATACATACAAGTATTAGAGGTAGCGTTAAACTCAACGATTTTTTTGTTAAATAAACCGTGTTCAATTTCTTTGAATCATATTCAGTATGTGAGTGTTTTTATGTAATAAAAATTCAAATACATTAATATAAGAATGTAAAAAGGTGCCGCAATTAACTTAATGAAAATTGGCTGTTAAAATTTATCAAGCAAATCCGATGGCCGAATTAGTATGAAATCCAAATGAATGTTCATATTTATGTGAATATTAAATTAAATTACTTGTATAGTTTTATTTTTCCAGCTCAGTAATGTGAAACATGCTTCACAAAATCAAGCAATGCTCTTAATTTGTAGAAATCAGTGACTTTCAGAAGTACTTATTACTAAAGTTTTTAATTTTATTAAAAAGAAGTCCATATAAATCCCTTAAAACTACTGCTATATTGCCTACGTTATGCTGAGCTTGGAGCACTGTCTATCAGTTCTGTGGTTTACAGGCGGGGCATTTCAAAATTAGTGCGGTCGAAAATTCCCCAACATGACATTTATCTGCCGCTTTTCTATTACAGTTTGCCTTATGTAATTAGAAATTCAGAGCTATATTTGTATATCCGGTCAAGTAACGTAATACTCGTAGTTTTACTCAAAAGTCTTATAAAACCAGTAATTACAGCTTCCGTCTATCTATCTATAAGGATTTCTTATTCTTGTCTAATTCGTTGTATTATCTATACAAACAAAATTAAGGGTTGTTTTTCTAAAACTTTGCTAAAAGCTAAAAGATATATATTGGATAGGTAAGGACAAAAACAACCAGTGAATGGAAATATTATTTAGCGCTGTGAATAACTAATTTTGATATCAACCCTCCCCAAGGGTACTTTACCTTTTGTGATGTCAATTACCTTTTAGTTTACCTTTAGCGAGGTCAAAACCCTGTTTTGATGCAAGGACCTTTTTGTTTCAGTTTAGCGAGGACAACAACCCTATCCGAAGTCAACGACCTTGGCTGTGGTATGACCCCTTTGTTTTCCTTCAAACAGAAAACAACCGTTCCAAAGGTCAATGATTTTAGTTGTGTTCAGTGTTGCCTCTGTTCTACTTTTATCAAGGAGAAAACCCCTACCCGAATTCAACGACCTTGTTTGGAGTCAATGACCTTTTTTTACCTTTAGCGAGGATCACAAAACAATTGAAGTTAATGACCCTTTTGTCAACATTCAACGAGGTCAACAAACTATAGCGATGTCAATGGGCCATGGAGTTGGTGACTTCGCTAAGGAACACTAACAATCGAGATAAAGTTTCTGCCCTTTTTCAGTGCATTTGGTTCAGCTCGATAATTTGGTTTTTGAGGTTAAACAGATGCAAGAATAGTTATAAAATAGGTAATTTTAATCCAATTGAATCAAAAGCTACATATCTCAAAATTTTAACTCGGTAAAATGCCTTCGAAGACAGGAAGAAGTCAATTTCCGTTTTCATCAAGATATTTTAATATTTACTCAAAATATTGCTTATATGGAAGGACAAACAGTCACCCGTTTCGTTCAATTTGTTTCGTCATCTAAATCATTTATATATATGTATATATATATATTATATCTTATGTAAAACTATTATATTCAGTAGCAACATACTGCGAAATATTGTATAATTATCTTGTACCAGTTTAGAACAGCCGAAGATTCGTTGGTGGTTTTTATTTTGTATAGTATATTTTGTCCTTAAAAGTATTTTCAGAGCATAATAATTAGAAAAAGCTTGAGCTAACTCAAGTGGTTTTTTACATAACCGCAAACAACAATAACTTTAATTGCTAAACATTTAACATTTATCGCCAGCGCCTTAATCTAAAGGAAACTTAAGAGCTTTTTCAAAGCGCCAAAATCATATAAAACGTCAACCACTAAAAGCAATAAACAAATTAAACGTATAATCCTGTAGGAGTAAATACCCAAACGAATATGCCATTTCTATATACAGAAGTCGGTATGGAGCAGCGATACAAACCAGCAAGGCCACACGTTTCGGTTAGTGGTTATCACATATGTACATGCAAATAGCGCTTTCATTAGTGATGATGTTGGTATGGCTCAGTGTGTTGCTGCTGTCTGTTTGCGTTCGAATAATATTTAATCACTAAATGTATTCCTCTGGACCGAACTGTTGATGGTTTGGATAGCTTATTGGTTTTTATGAGAATTGTAATGGTTTTATCAGAAATTTTCGAAATTTAATACATATATTGTATTATTAAATGTCGACTAAACTTGTTTAAGATATACTTCTAATTATTGTAGACGAGTACTTTCGATTCTATAGAAATAATAAATACTGAGAATTAAGTCAATAAAACAAACAGAACTCAACTGTTAAGCTACAATCAATTAAATTTGTCGTTCATGTGGGAACAAAGAAATAAATTAATATACACGCTTCTTTCCATTTCATTGTTATATTCGAAACAGCAAAAAATTATAGTTTTTTAAGAATATAATTATTAGAAAAACACGCTTTCTCAATTTCATTAAAATAAATAATACATTGGCCGATATATAATTTGTACATACATATGTGGTATAAAGTCAACTGGAAGTTTGAAAATTTTTATATTATATATATATGGGGTTAGTATTGATTCGATTTAACTAATTTTTAATACAATTAGCAGAGAAATTTTCTCCCTATTTTAATTTTATATCTCACATATTGACCGATATTTGCAGCAAAAAGTCATCCTTATTTATAGGTGATACAAACAACCTTTAGGTGAACAAAACTATTATACTCTGTAGCAACGATGATTTTTCCGAGTAAGGTAAGAAAAAATCACAGTAAGATGAAATCCAGGTGAATGTACTTAAAATAACAAAAATAATTTATGAGCAGTCTGAGTTCGGGAAGAGGAAGGGGAGGGGTTGTGAAGCTTTTAAGGGTTAAAAACGGTTTTCTTTTAAATTTTCGGTGAAAATATCAGTACTTCTTCACATAACCTCAAAATTGGTGTGAAAAAATCAAATAACAGGTAGATGAAATGAAAAAAAAAAAATTTTCAATTGTTTAGTGGGATCGTTTTCGCATTTTCTCATAAACTTACGATAGTGCTGTATATTTTTTGTACCAGCATAAAGTAGAGATTTCAGCGTAGAAAATACTTAAAGATCTTTTTAAAAAAGCAGATACTTTGACGTGAGAATTTTCGATTGCAAATTAGGGTCTTATTCCGATATTAAGCCAAGATAGGATAGAAAACTAAAATCAAAATACGCAAAAAGAAATATTATTCTATATATGGGGAAATTTTAAACAAAAAAGAGTTGCAATAGGTTTTCACCATAACTTGCCACTATATAATATGTCGATTAGGATGATCAACATTCTTTATTCAACGCTAACAAATTGCGGTCGTATTCTTGCCCATACCTTACTTGTTGAATATAAGGACTACACTAGTCATCTAATGTTTTCAGGTATATAAAATTTCAGACGTAGGTCCTACTTTGCCAGCTTTAACTATATTTTCCACATTGCATTGAAATTTCTAAAACTAAATGGTTGGTTCTACTTTATATTACTGATATTAAATCCTTAAACATTGTCACATTCACAACTTACCTGAGCTGCTATAAGTTAATTTCGTTATTTTTAATGAAATTTAATTTACTCGAATTTAATATAACTAATTGTATTTTGCAAACAATTCGTTTAAATATAAATTGTTACAAACACATGTTTACGTAAAATGGAGTTGTAAAACATTCATCACAACTACAACATGTATTCTCACACACACATACAAAGTTACCAACAAACTTATTTATGTATGCATTGAAAGTTTACCTGTCTGTCTCAGCTGTGCGCCATTGACTTCCATTAATTCATCTGTCTGTCTGTTTGTCCGACCGTCTGTCTGACTGCTTTTGACTGCAGCGCCCTCAATTGAGAGTTACAAATGTAAATAGTTGCCATTCACACATATTAACACATTTGTACACATATATATATATATATACATACATATAATATATCGAACATGGATATGTGCACATGTAAATGCATACATATGTTTTATTTGTTTGTAAATCTATGAGTGTGTGCGCTTTTGTTTAAGACAGTTTTCATTGTTACTGACCGAATGTCTAGCCGCCAACCACACGGTCAGCAGCAGCATTTGTTTGCAACATTGTTTCACTCTGGTAAACTTGGCGCATTTTATATTTACACATACGTTTGGTATTCTCTGGTGGTTGTGAAGAAGGCCGCAACGAATCATACAGAATAAATAAATAATATAACAGGTGCAGAAATTCATTTTTACCTTACTCATATATGCCGGTCTATATGGCTGTTTGTGTGTGTGTGTATTAAATATTTTATTTATGTTTGTTGAACATATGTCATAACGGTACCCTGTAGAATTCAGGGTTTAACAACTTTAGTTAAATTTCTGTACAATATGAACAGCTAAATTTATGGCAGGTATGCTGTGAGTATTTCTGTGGTATACCATGGCGTATACGTAACATTTTATTTGTGAAAGTAATAGTATGGGTTTTTAGTCTCTTGAATATGCATATAATCAATCCAATTATTTTTTTTATGGTATCAATGCATTATTTATTAAATGACTGTTCATTAAATAAGAAAAAAAAAAACAAGGAAAACGGTAACGTTTACAAATACAAAAGATTCCTTACAGGAACTTGATTTTCCTCGGTCATTTTATATGGCAGCTATATGATATAGTGATTTGTTCTAAAAAATTTCTGCGGAGTTTGTAGCGTTGCTTTAGGCAATAAACTGTGCCAAATTTCGGGAAGATATCTTATAAAACAAAGAAGTTTTCCATACAAGAACTTGATTTTTATGGTTCAGTTTGTATGGCAGCTATATGCTATAGTTGTACGATTTAAACAATTTAGTGTCAGATTATAGCCTTGTCCTAGATAATAAGCTATGTCAAATTTCGGGAAGATATCTTCTAAAGCAAAAAAGTTTTCCATACAACGACTTGATTTTGATAAGTCAGTTTGTATGGCAGCTATATTCTATAGTGGTCAGATATCGGCGGTTATGACAACTGATCTGTTCCTTATTAGGAAAAGGAGGTGTTTAAAATTTCACATCGTTGCCTCAAACGCAGACGGACCAGTTCGCGTGTATACAGACAAACAGACGGATAACCAAACGACCATAGCTTAATTGATCCAACGCATCACTCTGACCATTTACGTATATACTTTATAGGGGTTTTGATGTTTTATTTTTTTTTTCTATTGCTACAAAATTCGTGGAAAACTTAATATAGCCTGTTCAGTGTATAATGAAACAAAAAATTCCGTAACTAACTAAAAGCCTTTCACTGTAAACCCAGACTACACGTTTATAAAAATATTTTGTTTTTGTTTCTAAACCGCACACAATTGAGTTAACAATGAATGGCAACTTATCTCTGTGAACAACAAAACAAAAAAAAAAAACTTCGTGCTCACTGTCTCGCCAATGTGGGTGCCTGTCGCTCCATTTGCATATACATTGCCTATACGTGTAAGTGCGCACAAGTTTATTGGTCACTTCGCCGTCAAGCTATGCCAACAATTGTCTTTCGCTAGCCAAAAATTGAACTAAAAAGGCTAGGTGGCATAGAAAAAACTACTTGTCAACCCAACTCAATTTAGCATTTTTGGTGGATTCTCGCATTCTCCACCAGTTATTGTCCGCAAAAGTGCGAAAGGCTGCGAGTTATAGCTTTTAAAATGCCAACAAATGAAAAGGGTATGCTGGCATTTTAAGCCAAAGCTTTTGTTATAGATTTTTTATTTCAATATACCACAAGTGAATAAAATGAAAAAGTTAGCAATGACAAATACCTACACACACACCACACACACATGTATGCAAATACAGAAGTACATTTCAATGTCTAACCAACTTGTTATTCGTTCAAATAGAATTGTCGAGTCTACAATGTGGACAATTTTTATTTTTAAATGCCGCCAGTGTGGGTAAAAAAGCCAACACAACTACCGAACAACCCAATTATGAAGTAACAGACATATTTGGCTGCCACGCTTATCATGTGTCAACAAACGCTCGCGGCAACTGTTCGTATTTTATTTAAATCAATTTTTAAAAGCCAGCTTGTAAACATAAAAGTTTTCATTATTTGTGTTAAATGTATAAAAGTCTCAAAACTAGAAAGACTGATTTTATTTAATGGTATTTAGTAGAATTTGGTAACGTTTTTTTTCTATTTATTGTAATAAACTTATTCTAATTAATAATTTAAAAATAATTTTTTTGTGGTTTTGTATTTATAAGCAAAAGGGGGAGCCCAGTTTAAACACTTTCTGTGACAATCTACCCAAAATTGTAAAAATTTAAGTCATATAGGCTAATAATAATAGTTAGAAAATTAATTTAATAGCATTAACGAATGTTAAGGGACACAGCTATTGCCAAGTTTTGAAAAAATAATAAATTTTATTTTTGCATATATGTAGGTATGTATCAATGATCTATTAGTTTAAAAATACCATACGAAAATGTTTAATGAATATTTTAAATATATTTTTAGTTACAGGCTCTTAAAATAAACCCGTCAAGATTCAAAATCTTGGAATATTTACAGCCCAATTTCGACCATTTTGAAATTGTGTTGAGTCAGACCTAAATAGAATTTTAATCAAAAACGACCAAAACTTTGAGTAAAATTCAATTTTATATTTTTTCCACCATAGTTCGCTGTACGGACAATATATCCCAGTCGAGAGGTTTTATCCACAGAAAATGCCTAAACCACTGCAGCAGTGGAGAACCTTTGCTTAGAACCGTCGGATATCGCATGTAAACCAAAAAATATTTAAGTTTTTTCCTAGGCTATTTTTCATACATCGCAACTTTTCGATAGATATCTAAAAGGTCTCGACGCTAATATGATAAACTACCTTCGGTGAGCTTTCTGTTGATCGCTTGACAATCATTTCGTATTGCCTCAAGCGGATATATGGCTTTCAAGCGTTTTCTAAGGCATCTTTCTTGGCAAGTAATTATTTTGCAAACAATATCAGATGTTGTAATATGAATGATCTTAGGTCTCTATAAAATATGTATTTAATATATTTGCGGAATATGTTAAGATCTTTTTTCAACTGACTAATGCTAGCCTAAAAATTTCCATAATGGTAGATGCCTACAATTTCACGATATTAACTATGTTCGTTCGGTCACAATATTTAAACAATTGTAATGATTCCATAGAACTAATTTTAATGAAAACATAATATAAAAATGACTTTATTTATTTCCATAATGGCTAGTTCAATATTTTGAGATATAACCTAAAGTATCTTTGAAATTAATATATTACCATAGCTCTCTAACCGTTATCAAGTGCGTCGCTAACTTACCTAATATCAAGTTTTTGTTCCACAAAAACTACAAAAAAAATTATTTTTAGTCTACAATTTGTTAAAAGATTTAAAATAAAATTGCTGTGCAGTATTTACCTTTCTGAGCTCCGGTAGCGGCAAAGATTCTTTTACAAGTTATATCCGAAACACAACTCCGTAGTCTTACATATGAAATGCAGGGAAATATCTTTAACTTTATACTTTAACTTCGTTAGCACCGAGGCTATAATACCTTTCACAAATACAAACTATTTCAAAAGAATAAAACAAAATTATTACGTTCGTACCGTTTGGCTATATGCTATAGTTAACCGATGTGAACAATTTCTTCGGAGGTTACCTTATTTTCTTAGACAATAACTCATGTGAAATTTTGTGAAGATATCGCCTCAAATAAAACAGTTTTCCATACAAGCACTTGATTCCGATCATTCAGTTTCTAAGGCAGCTATGTGCTATAGTTGTCGGATAACGACAAGTCCAGCAAATGAGCAGCTTCTTGGAGAGAAAAGAACTTGTGCAAAATTTCAGATCGATATCGCGTATATGCATACAGACGAACAGATGATAGGGATAGAGATAGAGTCACCAACGCTTCCTTCTGGCTGCTAAGAACTTCGTGGTAAACTTAATATATTCTGTTCAGGCAGTAAAAATAAAAATTTTTTTTCTGTTCTAGAGAGGTGTAATTCCTATAGTTGCCTATTTCAGAACCATCTTTGCCTAGCCATTGAAGTTTAAAGTGGGACACATTTCACATCTAATTAAACAATTATTTTTCATTCCTAGCAGTTTTAGTCAAGTAATTTTTCATATTTCTCCACTATATCAAAAAAAAGTAAATTTCCTTAAATTTTTACATATTTTTGTGCATGCACTTTCAACATTTTTGCTCATAAACAGATTTTTTATTAACTATAGATGTTGCTACATTCTTTGAATTCCACATTCCATTTATAGCTTAAGCGCATACCTTCCCTGTTTTTTTTTTATATTTATTATAATATTGTAACTCAGTGCGCGCCCCTTTAAATACGCAAGTTTGGTGATGAATGAGAGTTTGCAGAGTTGCATTTCAATCCCTCACTTTAACTTTTCGTTTCTCACCTACATTGAATGCTTGAAATTTTATTTTCTTTTATTTTATTGCTTCGTGCGCATCAAAACATTTACTATTTTATAAATATGCTAAAAGAGTTAACCCTTAATGACATCAAGGGACTATTTAGACCGCGAGTGAGAAATTGTTGAAAGTTAAGTTGTTTTATGTTATGGAAAAAGAGGGTAATAATGTGCTATACACACCATTTTTCAAGTGAAAATATGTTTTAGGAATCATCTGTTTATCTGCAGGTTCACTTTGCTTTGCTTCAATCCTTTAAGAAGCGTGTATCAGCAGAGAGAATTATAGATCATACGGCGCATACAAAAATTCCTAACAATGATAGATTTGTAGAAAGAAGGTTTCAAGTTACACAATATACCTCTCCATTTCAACAACGGGTTAACAATTTGATGCCTCCGTGCATTCACATATTCGGCTGGTCGATAGCCAACAACAGCCGTCAGTCTGACAATCAAGTGCTACCGTTGAACTACACAGTTGAACCGCGTCACTTCCACCAACTTATGTATGCATGGAAAAAAGTTAAATAAATAAATACATAAAACCGACATTATACCCGTGCAAGTGCAGCATGCAAACACAATTGCACTTTTATATTTGTACAATATGAATGCTGGTGTATTATTTAACTTTTTACTTGCAACGTATGTATTTTTTTTTACTAAGGACATAAGTGCTTCTGCACACAAATAAAATAAATTTACGTGTAAACCTTCTGGTATACGAGTATGCGCATAAAAATATTGTGGAATATCTATTTTTGAATGTGAGTGGGAGGTTTAAAACTATAGGTGGAAAAATTCTTGGTGCTTCAACCAAAAGGCTAAGATTTTAAGTGTTTTAAATATTTTGTAACAAAAATGTACATTTTTTCACTTTGCTACTACTTTTGTGTTTAAGGTGCCTTTCAACCTATGTTCTCCAAATATATATTTAAAAAATAGAATGTACTTTAGTAATCTTTTTGGAAAATTGTGGATTCCTTTGTAGCCGATCTCCAGGAAGACAGGTGTCTGGCGGTAAGGAAGATTTTTTTTGCGTAAAATTATCTAAAATCCATAAAAAAAGAGTGGAGGTATTAATCAACGGAAGGATTGATTTTAGTCCAAATATCGGCTTCCTTAAATAAAACCGTTTTCTGTGAAAAAAATTATACTTCAGAGTGACTTAAAATTTTATATCAAAAACTTAATTCTTTCCAACATTACCTGGCAAATATATACAAGTATAAGAAGATCGTGAGAAAATTTCAAGTCGATCGGTTCAGACGTTTCGCGTTCGGAGAAATTTTCGTCACCAACTCTGAAAGCAGTGATTTTAGAAAAGCGCGTTTACATTTTTGGGAGCCACTAAGTTTAATAACTCTTAAAAATAGGCACATAGTATCTCCGAAACGACTTGGTGGATTAACTTTAAAATTTCGGAGTATATTTTTAAATATTAGCTTTGTTCTTGTTGGAAATATTTTGTATTTGTGAGGAGTATTAAAGCTTCGGTGTAACTAAAGTTAACGTTTTTTTTTCTTCTTGTTTTACATGCGGTATTGATCAAGATTATTTTTAACAAAAGATGCTCACTTAAAATTCTTGACAAAAAATTACCGATATTTTCCGTAAAAGTGTATAGTCTGATTGCGGCCATTTTTATCTCATTTCGATATCTGAAAAATATTTTATTACGCCGTTGTTTATTTTATTCATTTGTGCGTATGTAAACAAATACGGTCTGATAAGTAATAATTAACATACATACGAAAATATATGCATATGAATTCCGCACTTTCCGCACGATAAAAGTCAAAGTCAACAGCCGCTACTTAACCGACTTATATCAACATCATAATATTAATATTGTATTATTTACGCAAACAATGCTGTGTTTACATATGTATATGTATGCATGTATATGTGTATGTTTACTTATTCATATACGCCTACGAATATCCTTGACTGTCGTGGCAGTAAACAATCTGAATATCGCCCACAGCAGGGTAGCTGAGCAGTCTCATTGCCGGCTTTATTGGTGTTTATTTGTCTCATAATAGCATACTTTTTGGCGCTTGCAAACAGCACGCCATAATTTGTATGCATTGTTTTCCTTATCTGGTTCCGTTTTTATTTGGAAAATGTGCATACATATTATTCATCCTAATTTGAGTTGTCTTTTATGTTTACAGGAAAGAGGTTTCCTTTTGAAGTTCTGCTTAATTGAGATATAATTTGTGCTGAAAAATCGGGAAGATATTTAAAAGTACATATGTTTTCTTTTGTTGGGCTTGAAAGCGACCCAGAAATTTTCTCAATTCGGTGATGTTTTTTGTATTCATATTATATAAAAGCTCTCATTCATTCATGGTTTTATTTTCCATACCAGTAAGGATTACATAGTTGCCAATATTCACCTTGTACAATATTCTAAAATATTTTCTTTCTTATACCGGGGATCATTATGTTTAATTCAAATGAAATATGTTATCTTATTAATCGAAGAACTCATGTAGAGATCAAACAGTCGGTTCTTATTTCTTTTTTGTCAAATCATTACCTTGTATAGTGTAATCTCACTATATGTGACAAGGTAATCTAGTTGGACCTACTTATGAAGCCTAGACCCTATGAAGTTATTACTCATCAAAGTACTTTGTCAATTTTTACAAAGAAATACGTCTTCTTGATCGAAATAAACGGCAGATAGTGCTCGTCAAAATTTTGTAAGACCCTCTTCGCCAGAAGCTCGGCGAGCTTGGCTGGAAGGTTTTAATAGTCCAGACCTGGCACCAAGTGATTACAACCTGCTACTGCCTATGACGAATGATTAGAATTATTTGACCTAAATCGGTTCATATGTTCTATATGTGCTAAATACAACATTAACTTTAATATATTATTTGCTTAAGTAAATATAATTTTTTACTTTATTTTTTTCTAACATATATATTTTTTATACGAGTAGTAAACCACAAGCTCTCTCCATTTAGTTAAAACCTCACTGTTATAATTTTTCCCAGCATGGTGTCCACACAAATCCTTATTAATTGAAAATTATATTTAAATATGGCTTTCGCTTGTCAAGTAAAGCTGGCGCAACTGCAGCACTAAGCTGTTTTCATTAAACGCACAGAAAGACAAATAAGTGTTGTGACTACAATTATTACTACATATATACACAATGATTCAAATATATGCCTGCATATGTGTATGTACAGTATATATGCGCCTTATTAGTGTAAGTGTGGCAATATTCATAACTAATGTTAATGGTTGCCTAATTCCGTCCTTTATTTTATATAAAACACCAGTCGGCGATACTTGGTATTCGGCTACGTTTCTGTTTTTCTTCAGCGTAAATATTAAAGCGCTTTCTCGGCTTTCTTTGTATTTGCGAATATGATGAGACAATATTTACACATGCTGCAAATTGTTAAAGTGAGCTGTATTAATTTATATAAGAAAATCGGAGCTTAAACTTTGCCAACTGATCAAGTTTGATGCGGATTTTCAGTGCCTTCAGCGAATTTGGGTTTTTCAGGCTTCTTTTCTTTTTTGGAGCGCTATTTGCAAGTTTGTTGGATAGTTGCGGCATTGTATGGTACTTATAAACGTAGTGGTCCTCAGATACGTTGCGAACTCTACTCGATGACGCTTTTGCAACAGATTCAGGTCTTTTGTTACGAGTCTAGAACTGGCTTCATACTCCAAACCAAACCAAATGTGTTGAGTCGATCCGCAACATATGGCGAGATCCTCTGCTATACCTCTATTACATGATGGGTTTCAAGCACTGTTTCCTTAACTTCTTCGATGTTATCGACATTAACAAAGGTGTATGAATGAATTGCATGAGGCAAGTTTAGGATGTTTTCACGACCTTCACTGAATGCTTTGTGCGACTTAAATACTAATGTTCGTGATAACGTAGATTCGCCAAAATACTTCTGCGATATTTTTCAACGATTCCATAGCCGTAACTCTATTGTAGTTGCGAAATTTCAAACAAACTCGTTGTTAATTTTTTTTCATGGTAAAAATCGTCAGACGAACTTTTCGCGTCGTAAGCAAACAGCCGTTAAACACACACTAATTGACATATGGTGATAAAACTTCACACGCACATAAAATAGGTTGTACTTATCTAGGAAAAAAAATAATTTTATAATAGTCTGGAAACATTCTCTATTTTATATAAATTTCACTTAATAATTAAAGAAAAGTTAGTTATATATCTTGCACTTCATCGTCTAAGCTTCCAAAGAGATTGCGAGAAGCAATTACTCAAGCTTGTGCAACATTCAGCTACACACACACATGCACACTTTTATTGACAAACGGTGTGCTCTTAAAGCAATGATATTGTAGACTAATGTCGAACGAAACACAGGTAGCATGTTGCTTGGCAATACTTCACAAGTAATCAGGAAATTCTACCCTTTATGACAGTGCATATTTCGCTTGCTCACAAATACAAAAATGGACAACAAGCAATGCACGCACACACATACTTACTGCCGGTGTATTACTAAACGGAAGTAGAAACTCAAAGTCATCTCAGCTGTGACTACAACGATACTTGTAGAAATGAGAATTACATTGAAGATAACAAAGCATCATTTGTTTTTGTTTTTGTTATTGTTATTGTTTTTGCTTATTATACTATCTCGGCTTGTAAATAACTTTATGCAGCGGAACTGTACGCTTCAACACTTTCCGGATAGAATAACAAAAACAATGTTGAGGCTATACCGGCTGAGGTAAAGTAGGTCAAAGTATATATATAGATATACTTGTATATATATAAATATAGGTACATTTATATAAGTATATATATATTTATGAGTATATGTGTAATGGTTGAGAGAAGTATAATAGTTAGTAGAAGTGAAATAAATCGGTTGCATCGAGTTACATTGAAGTTTGATTTGAGATAAAACTTGTTGGTTACGGTTTTGGCTGACGAAAATTTAAAACTGTGGCGAGAAAGTTTGGCGAAATTTTAAGCTGTGAACTTGTTGTTCTTTCTGAGGAATTTAACTAGATATAGAAGTGATGCTTTTGTAAATATATGTTTACATATAATTTATTTCCTTTTATATTATATTAATCGAAACAAAACGACACTTTAATAGGCTTCTAGGCCTATCTATAACTTTTGCTGGGGTACTATATTCTCTTGCAACATACTCCATAATGAATTATTAAGAGTTGATGCTTCCCGCTTTTGGGTTTTAAAACGTACTTAGAATGAGTCATCAAGAGAGACTATTTCCCGTCATCATCAGCAGAAGTTGGATAAAGTCCAAGAGCTCTGAGCACCGAAACCATTAACATCGACTCGTGAATTCGTCCCAACAATTTTTATTGAATTCTGATATTCTAAATAACTGGGATTCATGTTTAAATATTGACAGATGCAGTCCTCTCCAATTATCTCATTCTAAAATCAAGTTTCTAAAAATGTTCTTTCAAAACATTTTTTTCCAAACTGACTTTCATATGACCCTTCACAAATCGCTTCTACTCTCTACTGTAACCTATTTATGAAGCTCATATAAAATGACGAAATATTCGAGAAGAAAGCGTTAAGTTGAGCCTCTTTCATGCAGCTTTTGCAATAAGAAATCAAAGCAATATAAAACAGTTGTCTTAAAAGACACTCCCTCCATAAAATCGAATACCATTACTAATATGTAAGTAATAACAAATATGTAATAAGTAATAGAAAAATATTTAATCGATTTGAAATCACTTAAAGATGCATAAGGCAGTGTAGGCGGCACTTGCAACACAATGGCTCTTACGATCACATTTGTCTGCTACAAACCTATTTCACCGCATGCAAATAATGCTTGCTACAAATATATATTCACACACATACTAATAAATACATGTGTACACAAAAAGCTCTATTGTATCGCAATTGCTGTACGAGCATATTGAAGCTGCAATGCCACAATGATTCACTGCCTGCTGACGATGTGTTTAGAAGCAAGTTGGCAAAATATGCTACACAGCAAGTCATGGGAGCATTACCTAAGGCAATAAAAGAGCATACTAAGGTAGATGTTGCAATACACTTACACCGCCCGTGCAATACAAATATTTACAAATACAAGTACATTTACCTACAACAAGCGGGAGCTTGCCATTTGCCACACATGTGACTCGCCCATATTGACTTTTCGTAAGGACCTTCAGCAGCATGCTGCTGCCACAAGTGTGCATAACCGCTGGTACTGTAGCGAAATATATTCCATTTTTATTGTGTACCTGCAAAGTGAGGTGTTGGTTTATTTTTGCAGCCAAATGCTTACCTATTTTCTAGTACGAGTTGTTGCATTTGGTTAAAGGAGAATTATCAAAAATTTTGCTGACCTTTATTGTTGGCAACAATGGCAAGGCGCTGTAGTGTCATATGCTTTTAGGAGCATTTGCTAAATGGGCTTGGGCATCAATATTACGAGCATAAGCATTTGGGACTGACATATGCTGGCTTTCGACCGATGTCCACCTTTCATATTGTTCCTCAGCTTATAAGAATGTTTATTTGCTGATGCAACAATTTTATAATTCTGCCTATTAAACTGCAGTAGTTTGTATGCAGATTTTTCTAACATGTAATGACAGACCTAAATAAAAATATTACTAGTATACTAGGGTCGCAATTTTGTTTGGAAGCTAAGTAGTGTTGCACTGACTTCATAAATTTCCCTTTTACAAATTTGTAAAAACAGCCACGGGTGGAAAAATTTAATTAATTTTTCATTTATTACTTGCAATTTGTATATTCAAAGATGATAATTTTAGTCCTTCATAAAATAAAAAGGGGAACGTTTCATAGATATGGGGTAACAAAAATTCAATAGAAAACTATCTCAAAAGGTTTCTTGAAAAAGCAATCTGATAATGTAATAATCTACTAAACATTTTGGGAACTTCGCTGTTAGACTTAAAAAGGACTTTATAACCTTAGGATAACTGCTACTAAGAAATAAAACCAGTTCAGGAAAGTGTTATTTAATAGTAAATATTCAGATTGATATTTTTCGAGTATACTTGCACAACAAAATTAGAACGTCATAGTAACGATTTCCAACTAGTTTCGATAAATTGTGGCGTTTTTGAGGAAGTAGTACATATTAATGTTATATACTGTCCAGCGTTTGGGATAAGGCAAACTTTTCAGTTGCTGGACCAACTTTAACCTTGTTTCGCATATCGGCCAGAAGTGTCTTGGAAATCGGGTAGCAGTGGAGAGTGTCGGCAGAACCAAGTGATTTCGGAACCAAGTGCTACAAGTAGATCACAATGAGATAGTGGATGAGATTGCCGTGAGTGGTGTACGCTGTCGAAAACGTGATAAATATTAGAAAACCCATGCATTGTTTTTACGACGATCCGGACAGAAGCATAGCAAGGAAAATCAAAAAGCGATGGAACGGTCTACCTGGGTTCAAAACTGTGAAAGTCATTTGTAAAACGGTAGATCGGAAATATGCAAAGTTCCTACTGACACTCGATAGAAGAGACTGTAGAAACATGATACTCACTAGTCCCTGTCTGGTGGTAGCGCACGCAGAATGGATCTGCCGGATATAGAAGACTGCAAGAAATATGAAGAGTGACCAGAGAAAAAATCGTGCATCTCTTGTGTGCTAGTCCCGCTTTGGCAAGGTTACGCTTTAAGCATTTATTGACCTACGGTTTGAGACACTGGAAGAGGTTTCGTTTGTAATGCCACGGAGTCTGTTGAAATTCGCGTCAAGCGTAGGCATCTTAAAGGAACTCCATACGTAATCGCTGAAAGTTGCACGAGTGTTTACTTTATTACGAACACTAGTATTTGAGTGGCACAAAGCATTCAGTGAAGGTTGTGAAGCCATCGAAAACTTACCTCAAGCGAGTCATCTATCCACCTCTGTTAATGATGAGAACATCGAAAAGTGTAAAGAAACAGTGTTTGAAAATCGTTGAGTTGTCATCAGAGAGATAGCAGAGGTTCTCAATATCTCTTATGGATCCACTTAACACATTTTGATTAATGTTTTAGACTCGTAAAAAAGGAACTGAACCTTTTGCTGATAGCTGAGATTTATGATAGGGGTATGGAATATTAAATTGTGCGTGTTCACTTACGTGAAAATGTTGTTTTGTTCCTGTCAGTCCAGGTCATATTTGATCGGATGGTGTTTTGGTAAAATATTGCGTCAAAAATATGCTGATGGAAGAAATTATAATTTTCAGCGATATATTTCCATAAACTGTACACACTCAGCCCCAATAAAGACACCAATGAAAAATGTTTGACGTCACAATGCATACCTATAGTTAGGCTTAAAAATTTTAGGAATCGAGTACTTTACACAATCTTTCAGTAATAAAATGATTTAAGTATCTTCTGTATCATTTTCATTACCGAATTTCATAATGTTTGAATAAACACTTAATTAGAACTTAATATTTTCTTAAGTTCCGGTTAGCGGCAAATTGTTAGTCAAAGTTCTTTAGAATATTAAATAAAATATAGCCCGCTTATTAATTACGATTATAGGGTTAAATTCGACCATAAACCGAACCCAAATTAGTTAATGAAACATAAGAACATGAAACAAAATAACGAACCCTAGTAAAAGAGCATAGGTTTATACAAAATACATTCACACAGAGCCTTGCCTGTTTCACAAGTTCATAAGCAAAATACCACAATATTACTATGCTCACATTTTAATGTAAATACGTATACTTAGTTAAATTGGCAAACATTTGTTGGAAATTTAAAACATTTGCAGCGTAATTGCAACTCATAGAATAACAGTTTTGCTGATGCAAATATTTACAAGCCCCTGCGGCATTAACGTGAGGTATGTCACGAACACTTCTTCATCCCAAAAAAAAAACAGAAGCAGCAAAAGAGTAAAGATCAAATGTTAAATATGCCTATTTATGTGATTATACACACAAATATATAGAAAATCAGCTTTGGTTTTGCTTCGAAAAAATACCCCAAAAAGTGGACTTTAATTCCAATCGATTGGCAACATTATTGCCGTAAACCTACTTAGCATGCATGAATGCAAACACATTGAGGCCTCTCACCCCACATATTTCGCCCGTCTTAAGACAGTTTGCATATCGGCCATTTGGCGAAGGTGCTGCCACGACATTTGGCTATTATTTTCAGCTCTATTTGATGCTCATTTCTTTTGTTTATTTTATTTTGTTTCCATTATTCGCTTCTTCCAAAAAATCAAATCTCTTTTATTCGACCAGGCGGGCATTACGAGCATTACCGCAGCTTTACGGCGAGCAGCCAAATCAACCGTTGCATTATTTACATTTTAATACAAACCACACTTACTTATATATATATATAATGTAAATATGTTTCTGCAGAATTTACCTGCTTTACTTTGCCATTACTCAGCACATTCTATCGCCGCATTGTTCGAATGTGCCAGCATTATGCTTTTGCCTATAAAAATTGACGCAGTGCCAACATTTCGGTTTTATGACTCGACACTTTACCATAAAAAAGTGCTGTTGTAAAAATCACACAATATCCAACGGTAAATGTTATTCATTTTAGATTACAAAGACACAATCGGTGCTCGTTTTCATTTAAAGATTTTTGATCCGATTAGAGAAATCATGCAAAAGTTGATTAGTGCCATGCGGGGACTCTTTGCATGTGCCATTTTTTTTTATATATCAGGTTATGATTTCAATATGTAAAAGTATTACCAGGCATAGTGTACAGAATATAAATGCGAAAAGATCACTCAGAATTCTGGAAACTCGAGCTCCGAGCAGAAGCTGTAGGAGTTCGCTATGCTGCTCCACTGTTTAACTATATAGGTAATCCTGAGGAGCCTTCGAGAGCGGTAGTTTTTAGTCAGGTAAGTTCAAGCAAGAGACTACAAGGTTTTTACTAAAGCATACAATTCAAAGCAGTAAGGCTCTTAAAAACTCATCCTGTTATAGCCCGGTAGTTTGAAGTTCTTTCATCTTGTTTTGTAACTTCTTTGACTTTTAGCTTGCTGCATGAGCTGACCTTCTTATTCTGCGCACTACTAGTTTCAATATACTCTAGCCATGTTGATATTCAATGCAGATATATTAGCTTTCCACAATGCAGCACTTTTGCTCACCCATTGCGGAACTTCCCTAAACGTTTGTTTCGTAAAGTTTTGTATCGTCCTGGTCATCAATGCACGACGTCTTGTGACATGAAAACTTCAGAAGATGCTGTTAAGTAATGTTTTCCACCAAAAATTTAAGTTAATTCTTTCCAAATTCCGATTCATGCCGATTAGCTTCCATATTCACAGCTTTTGAAAGAAATAACTTTTCGCCGCAACTACTATTCGTCATTCCAGTAGTTCGCGAAGTTGTCACTGATCCTCTGGTATGTCTCTATTTACTAAGCTGATCTTATAGGTATATTAAACCCAAAACATGGACCTTTACGGTTCATGATTTAAGTAAGATCTTAATACTTAATTGCTTTAGCCTTGTTGATTTGCTTAAGTCATTTAAACCCTACTGATGATCAAGTTGGGACCGTTCTTTATTTCCATAAAAATTCAGTGATTCATACACTATTTAATAATTATATGTTATTATTGACTCTTCTGCTTGGACTTTTTAGACATTCAATCTCTTTTATATTACTTTCTAAAAAATATTTTGATAAACTTTCAACATTTTTCCAAACTTCGAAAATCCCAAAATATTAAAGCGTTGTAGCTGAAACGCATAAATTTACTGTATCTGCAATTTTTTGCAATTTTTGAAACCGACAAACGCCGGCAGTGAACTTTTTGGCGCGCTGTAAATTTGCACATTTCACAACATGTTGACATGCCCGAATTTATTAGCCACTGGCAGGCATTTAATTACGTTTGGGTTGAGCGAAGTGGAAAACGAGTTGTGATGCCAATAATTTTGAACAGCGAAATGCCAAAGATCACTCCACACAATGGATAACCAATTTGGAAGGGTCAAATATGTCAGCGAACGTTTGACCGCCTGAAAATATGCTACGGACGCGAGTACACAATGGCAAAGGTTTAAATTCAAGGCAATTTTGTATAAGTATGTTTTGTAAAATGCTTTAAAGCGAGTAGAGAAAATAAAATAAAATTATAGCACAGCATTACAGCATATAGCTGTACTGATGATGTTTATTAAAAATTTGTTTAAAGTTTTTAATGCATGTACTCGTATAGCAATTTTCAGCGCCACTAAAATTTTTAATACTTCAACTTTGTATACTTGCAATAAAAAATTCTCAATTTAAATGACATTTGACTACATGCTCATTATTTTCGCTGTTTAAATTTGTAAGCATTTTTCGAATACCCTTATATGTACCTGCTTTTGAGTACGTACTCAACTGCATTATATTGTCATACAAGCTCTTAATTGAGCTTTACAAGCACTTTTACAGCTGTTTAAGCATAAATCATTAGTGTACATTAAGTTTAAGTGGAATTTGTGTTAACATTTTTTTGAAATTTTAGTTTTAGGTTATCATGCTTATGCAAAGGTATAGGGAACAATTATGTTTGTACTAAGAAAAAATATGTTGAGTGATGGTTTAAAGCTTGAAATGGTGCCCTAAGTTGCTCAACGTTTAGTTTAGCACTGAAAATATTTAATATGTTATATTCTATTTGATTTAGACTTAAATTCAGTCCCCAATAATACCTGCCATTCCAGAGAGGGGTAGGATAGAGGTGAGGTGGACAGGGACACAGGCAAAAGTATTTAAACATATGGGTCCAAATCGATAATCGAGGTGGAGGAGGTGTCTGCTCAGCAAAATTAGATACCAGAATCGCCTTCCGACTACCAGATCACTGCAGTGTCTGCCTTTGAATAGATCAGAGCAGTTAAAGAAAACCTTCTTGTTCTGAGAAAGAGGTTGTTGCTCAAGCATAAATATATTTTTATAAGATCTCTTAGGGTTTCATCGAAGATAGTGAAAGAATTCTTTGATCTTTTAGAGAATCCTATTTCACGATAAACCTGCATAGGCCTACTTAAAGATATTTTATAAACAAACATGTTATAGATATAGCTGAGTCTCCGTGGTTGCACATACCGACTATTAAAATTTGAATGGAGTGACATACGAACTCTAAAGGGAATACTAACGAACCACTGTCTTATTGGCTGACATGCCAGCAAATTTGGGATACCATACAACGACTATTGTAACAGCTGCCAAGAGGTAGAAAAAGAAGAAACTATAGAACACTAAAAGGCTCTGTATAGGAAACGAATCGCATTTTTTTTTTACAATTAAAGTTATCACTTTTTTTACATTTTTTTCAAGCTGTCAACTCTTCTAATTTTTTTGTTTTTACAGAAATCTTTCCTAAAGCTATTTATTTTGACATCTGTATTCCAAAGCTTTAATATTATAAATTTTTAACTATAATTTTTACAAGCAAGTCGCTACCCTTCACACGAATTTTTTTCCGGAAGAAAATTCCATTATACTATTCCACACTAAATCAGTTTTGTGTGCGTTTTCTTAAACCATTCCAGTTTTTAGTTTGTATTTTTTTATCGAATACTTTAAACACATTTTGTAAAGAGGTGTCAACTTTATTATCTTTAAACAGATATATCGCTATACATTCTTATATTAAGAAGAGATGTAATTATCAAGTTACTTATGTTAACTCTTTTGTTTCCAAGTAACGACATAAAAGCTAACAGTAAACAGCCATTTTACAAGCGCTTACATACATACATTTGTACATATGCATATTTAGTTATGTCTCAAGTGACTTTTATAAGTGAATAT
Organism: Bactrocera oleae; assembly: GCF_042242935.1. Classification (NCBI taxonomy): domain Eukaryota; kingdom Metazoa; phylum Arthropoda; class Insecta; order Diptera; family Tephritidae; genus Bactrocera; species Bactrocera oleae. Next base: position 66,957,811 of record NC_091540.1, on the reverse strand, counting down.
TAAGTCGACAAATAGAAGCCCAAATTTCCATAAAAAATAAAATTACTCAGAAGAGTGGGCAGTAGCGATAAGCTTCAGAGAATAGAAAAAGCTAATAAAAACAGAAGAGCTCACAGTCCCTAAGCAAAACCCATAAAAACATAGGTATATACATACTTTGAGAAAACAAGTGCTATATATATGAAAAAAGCTATTATATGTAATATGTAAATATATGGCACTTAGTTTAAAAAATCGAACCCAACAGCTGTTGTTCGCATTTATTTCGTTTCCTTATCAAATCAACTCTCCAGTGACTGCCATAGTGCGCTTAAGCATTGCTCTAGCAGATGTAGCATTTGCTAGTGACATAACTCATTGTATTTATTTATAGCCAGAAGGATACATGAGCAATTGCAATATTCTTATCTTAAGTGCAACAATAACAGCAAACACTGTAAGTGTCTCCTTGTTATGAAACAGCTTGACTTGGTAACTAATACCGTTTTTGAGCAACAATAACTTAGTATGAGGCTAAATATTTGCAAAATACGAGAAACATAAATCTCTGGTGTGATGTTGACTTAAATTGGATGCAGCATGATTGTTCTTCTTTTAATTTGTATGCTCTTTAGTAATATAATAAAAATAATATAAAAATAATCCACATTCCTCTTCTTATATAGAACAAGCTTTTGGAAATCTGAAAAATCATATTTTTTTTGGAAAACATAGCAAATTTTTTTATTGCATATAGCCATATTTAAGCGACATCGGTGCTTCAAAGAGCGTTTCGGCAATCAAATATCATTTTCCGGTTACTCATACGCCACTGCTCGCCATCACTTCCGCTTGCAATATAAGCCAACACTCCGCGGCAATAACTGCTTTACACGATAGTTTCTAACGACTTGTGCGCGAAATACATTAGAGTCAGCATTTTTGCTGCATTTTTTGCTGCAACAAATAAATGATGGCGAATTTATCAAAACACTGTCACAGCTGGCTAGTAATTCGTGGGGTATGACTTGCTGGCTTTGTTGTGTTTAATGCATCAATTTCACGAGTTGCATAGTGTAGTGCTCTGTGTTCATTATACTAAACTAAAGATAATGCTTAACAATTTTGTGAACCACTCTCTGCGATAGTTGTTTAAAATTTTAGGATTTTTAAAAAATTTTATAAAGCTCAACTTAGTGGAACATTTTTATTTAAGAGTTCTATAATTGCCGAGTTATTTTTATGTTTCGTTCACATGCCGACTGCGCTTCTCGAGCGGATCGACAACAGCTGAGCAATCTTTGGAAGTGCAAATATTTGTATCGCATATGATAAACATAGCGTTGCCTGCATTTAGGCAGTGATGAGAATCGTGAAGGATATAAAAAATTAAATAGACTTAATCTTGATTGAAACTAATTTCAACTGCGCGGAAATAGATTCCAAGTTTAAATCTAAAATAAGGTGACTAAACATTGTGTAAATATTAAAAATAGCTTTCTGGCACTCTGTGCTCTTAAGTTACAAAATCAAAACGATCAATACTAGCTTGACTAAAGTTGATTCGGCGGACGAAGAAATAGTGGCACTCTTTTGCATTGCGGAGTGGTGTTCAATGCGTTAATGTCCTGTACATTCCTTGCGTTTGTCAGCAGATGTCAGGGAAAGGGTGAGACAATACCTACCACAATATCTTCAAAGGACCGTTTTCTCTGTTGCTCAAACATACCATCTTTAAGTCTTACTATTCATTCGAGACGGCCTCAAAATCAGTATACTTTTGATGATATTCCATTCAATTTAGGGGTCTAATTGAAAATTATCATATTGTATTTCTTAAAAACATTTCTATTTTTAAAATATTTGTGTCTTCAGAACCTAAACTATTCATTCTAGGTCAAAAATATTAGAAGATAAAGACTATACAATACTAACCAATTTATTAGAAGCATAATTTTGCATTACGCCTAATTGTATGCTAATTTTTATCATTGCGAATTTCGTTGCTTCGAGCATTTTTTATAAAATGTTGCCTACATTTTGGCGGCATGCATAAAGAAAGTACCAAAAACAGCATTTAAAATTTCCTTTTAAGAAAAACAATTTCGCTACTAAATTCCGACAAATTTAAAAACTTAAACCCTCATTGAGAGGAACTCAGCGCTAAACCACAAATTACACGCGTCACGTCAACCATGTCACCTGTGTCGCCGATTTAGTGTTTAAGTGAACAAATTGTGAACTAATTGTTGAGGTGGCAGTTGTGCGTGCTGCGACTAATGCGACGCAGCCACTAATGCGGCACAACTAATGTGTGTACCGTTAACGACAGCAAAACATTTTGTAAGATTGTTGCGGTGTGCAACGCGCCGTGTGCACGTGTGTGGGTTAAGGCGCATAGTTGTGGCAACATTAAATTTCTTGAAACTTAATATGTGTGGGCGTATATGTTTGTGTCGCTGACATTTACTTTGTAGCTTCTATGTACTTGGGGTTTGAGTGCTTCAAGTCAAAATAAACATCAGTGTAAAAATCCCGCTCGACTTTTCATAATTTATGATAGTTTGCCACTAAACTCGGCGTCGTGATTTTATTAAATTTGAAACCAACGAACTATGTGAAAATTTCCATCGCGTTTGTCGCTTTTGTTTATCTACCAACAATTAAAGTTGATGCGCAGACACCTTAGGAAACTTTTTAAAACAGCCCCCACGCACATAATGTTGCGAGGGTGAGCTTGGCGAAGTTGGCAAAGTTTCTTTGCAAAATTTTGCTTGGCGTTGACACAGAGAATTTCTCCATGCAGAAAGCTTGCTGAGCCGTGTCTACTGCTAGTGGCATACTTTATCCAACGTTATCTAGAACTGTTGCGGTTGTCGACAACGAAGCTAACCGACAGTTGGATGAGTTTTCATAGCTGATTTGTTAACAAATCGAAAAAAATTTATTTGAAATGTATATAGCTGAAAAACTGTGGTGGAAAAAGCATATTTAAGGAGTTATAATTATTTAAGAAATCTTACGGTTAATTTTATACATATAGAACTGAGTCACTACTGTATTTATTAAAAGGGATTTTATATACTTCTACTTTCTCGATTTTTCTTTCATGATTCTTTTTCCAAATTAATGGTAAAACTATATTCAAGCTCTCATTTCGAGGCTAATAAATTAGGCAAATAACCACAATTTTGAATCGAGAAATTACAAGTATTTCTCAACACGTTTTGTTAAGAGATTACTAACCAAATGAAGTTAATTTCTAAAACCATTTTTTTTCTTTGTTTATAAACAGTTTAAGCATGTGTATCTCATGATCAGCACGTTCGATCCAAATCCTTAAACCTTTTTGGTGTCAGAATTACCACGTCGATATATATTTATGGCTTTTAGGTCCTTTTTATGAGTGCACTCATTACAGCAAGTGTGTGAAAAGTGTGCAGCAGTGTTAGAAAAGTGAAATATCTGAAAAAAACCCAAAATGAGAAACTATTTCATAGCTAACTCTTATTTTTCAATTACCTGTCTCGCTTCTGTATTAGTCAACTGTTTGGGGACCATAAGTGATAAGGCGGCCTCTGGCAGCTGATTGTGGATAGTGTCAACTCATTTCTTTAACTCAATAACTTCAGCATCGTAGCGACATAAACTCAAATTATTGGCGATGGATTCTCATTTTAGTGCTAGTGCAGATGTACTGACTTTCATGAATGTTACTATATACTAATCCTCTGGTTTTAGCTATTTTTGAAAGATTCGCTAGCTTTATTTGTAGATCCCATTTTCCCAACTGATTTTTAAGCTGAAAGTTTGAGTCTGCCAACAAAACTGGTATAAATGCAGGATTGTATGAATTACTTGTACTTGTATATGGATGTAAGACTCTGACTTGTCTTAACAAATTCATAATAATATAAATTTTTACCCTCAGCTTACATTAGCTAAACCAGATTATTGAATTGATAAGCCACTATCTCTTTATTTGTCATTATTTGCATTATACCAATTTCTGTTTCTATTACTTTTCTACTTTATTATTCTTAACGAATGTGTTATACTAGTCAAAGTTCATAGCAAGTCCTCCTTTATCGATACACTTTACACAATTGCCAATTAAACCAACAAATCTGTAACAAATGAATAAGTTACCAAGCTCAACAACTGGGTCAATGTTTGCGCAATAAATCTTAAACACTTGTTGGGCGAACTGCTGAGAAACAATGGCGCAACAAAGTGTAAGTAAACAAAACGAGTAGCAGCAACAAGAATCGAAATATATGTGAACTACTTGTTGACAGGGACATATGCACGAGGATACTGCAAAACCAAAAAGTAGTAATAAAAACGAAAAATGTTGATTGTATTTTTATTGCCGATTTAACGCTTGCTTTGGCAATAAATGAGTTAACTACTTTGATATCGACATCGATAAACCAGCGATGGTAAAAAAAAAACATAAATACATTTTTTTAGAGATTAAGCATTAAATAAAAGTACACATAGTAACATACTTTAAGTACTATGATGTATTGAGTAAGAGGAAGTTCTCAACTGCTTTCAAGTTTCTCCATTGTTTTCAAATTTTATGAGTATACTATACAAATTTCTCTCACTATACTTCACGTAATAAGAGTTAAGGAGTAGGGTGGAGCGAAAACGATTTTTTTTTTGGCTAGCCTGGGGATAAAATCTTTAGATTTTAAACTCAAAAATTTACTTTAAAACTGAGTGCGTTAAAAAACTAGGTGTTAAAAAAAATTTTTACTTTAAAACTGAGTGCGTTAAAAAACTAGGTGTTAAAAAAAAATTTTTTTGGACAAAAAAAAAATTTTTTTTTATAATTTACAGATAATACCCCCAGGCTAAGCAAAAATAAAAAATTTTTTTTTTTGCTCCACCCTATTAAGGAGTACATTATATCTGTGGCTCTTGATATCATTTAAGAAGTCTGACAAATCGACGTAACTGTACCAGGGAAACGACACTATTTCAAAATTTTGGACAAATTGTATTTCGGTTGAAGCCCGTAGCTATTAAAAATTATTACTTTAGAACTACACTTTGACCATCAAAACCTAATTCGTTGTTTTACTTTTATTTAAGAGTCAAAGCCAAAACATTAAAACTGAACCACAAAACTGTATTTTAGATAGGTAGAAAAACTTACGGACCAGCTGACTTCAAACACAAAGTCCCCAAATCGAGGCCAAGAGAATAACAAATGTGTGGTAAAACCCGCAATCACAAACGCCAAAACGCCTGCATTGAATAAAGCCTTATGTTAAGGATTTGCGTGACGCAATTTCTATTGTTCTATATGACACAGGTCACAAGCAAGGGATTATGGCATTAAGAGCAATGGTGCTGCAGAATTTTGAAAACGCTGAAGTCAATCCAACACAACAAAACACGTTCGCGCGTGTTTCTACCCTCTCAGGTAGAAAATAGTCACAAATCCGTGTGTCTCTTAAGGAAATTGTAGAGTTTTGATGCCAATCAAATAAAGTCAATTGTTTCTATTGTTTCGCGGCTACAATTAACCACAATGCTTTTGTCTGAAATTCCTTACTTAACTCATACTCTCTAAACCATTTCACAATAGATAATTTTAGATATTTTGGAGAAGTTGATAACCAAATATTGAGGCAAACTATTATTATAAATAAAAAATAATATTGAATTTTTGTGACACGTATTTTAAAGTATACGAAAAACTATAATTTAAAGCAAATGTATATATATCCGTAAAGATAAGATAAAAAAATAGATTGGCGACCTCCGTAGTTAAGTGGGTCAGCGAATCGTTGGGTACTGAGTTCAATTCTCTACCGAGATAAAGTCTAAATAATAATGGTAAACATTATTTTCATAGTATCACCCAATGGTATGCATGCCGAACGAAGGAATATATTTGACATATAAAAAAACTGTTCGATGTCATCCAGGTCAAGACGCACACCATACAAAAGTAAATTTTTTTGCATTTCAATACCATTACATAGCTGTATTAAATTACTCAATTATAATCCCGGGTCTAAAAATTATTCACCTTCTGTAGTTTACCTTCAACGTGTTGCTGGCTTAAATTGATTATTCTTTGCTATATTGTTTTCCAAAGACCTACCGATTCTGAGACACTTTGTACATATTCATGTCACCTATAAGATAACGTACTTAGCTTAGTACTGAAAATTTTTCAAAGATAATTTTATGCTCCACAATTTTCGTCTAGAGTAACTTTTTGATACAACTTACCGTTTCGTTGAAAGTCACGAAAAAAGTGTTCTTGACCTTTGACATCCAATATTGTTTTTAATATACCGAAACGAAGAAGAGTTTTAGTGTGTTATTTAAGGTCATGTCTTGAGCATGTTCACTAACCTTCAGCTTGTTGTAAATTTATGTAATCTGACTTTTATTTTCTGTCTAATTTGACCGGGTTTTAATATGGTATATTTAGATTAACGATTAGTAGCACCGTGTGTTTGCATGTGTGCTTTTAAAATGATAACAGTACTTAAATTGCAAAATATTCCAAAATTGCTGAAAATTTATTTGTTTACCATATTATGTGCATCTTCTTCTGCAAATTACTTTTACAAATTCCTGCTCAGCCTTAACCCCAAATGAAACTTTGCTTTCACTGTTTTTATAAGCTTTATTTATAGCTTGGATTTTGTTAATTTGATTTTAAGAATTATATTTCTATACTAATATATTCATGTACTAGATATCTGTGCACACTTACGTACGAATGTATGCTATCGTCCAATAATTGCATTCAGTCATGAGTACAACTTCAGATGAAATTTGCAAATAACCTTATCCATATGTAAGGCTGACAATGTGCTATGATATTTTGATGAAATTTCAGTGCTTTCTATATATATGTATGTTTTGATTAAATATGAATTTTCTATATGCGAATCTAGTTTGTTTTCTACAAAATAAATAATTTTTGGTTGATGTGACTATCTTGATGAGTTCACTTGTGAAATAATATTTAAGTCTGCAGCTAAAGGAGAGTGTGAAGCTTAGGAGAATAAATTGAGGAGTCGTAATTTTTTATGCGAATTGACTCAAGTCATAATTTGAAATTTATTATAAGAAAACTTATAAAAATCGTTTATATGAATAAATTGACTCAACTTCTTACATTTGAACGCAAATTCGATCATCCAAAAAGAAGACAAACGCTTCTCCAAGTAATTACCTATAGAGGTCTCTTTAACTCGAGGTCCATATATCAATGTGTCAGCGATTTTCTAAAATTATTTGAATAAAATATATAAATACGCGGTATTCTCAAATATATATTACTTACGCCCTTCAATCCTCGTCAGCTTGGTACCCAATCTACAGTATTGCTTTATTTTATAACTTTTTTTTGACAAAAAGCAGTTACAAGTCTTTGTTTAAATTAACAAACTTAAACTGTATTTACCAAAACGATAAATGGAAAATAGTTGGCAACCCTTTTTAAAAATATTTTAAGCTATACGCTTACCTTAATATTTTTGTTTTGATTTTCACATAGCGATAATTATTATTATTGATTTTAAAATTTAAATCATGTGGCAAACCTGCACAAATTATTTTCGATTGTAAGATTTTTCAAGCAGTGTCAATTTTTAACACTTTTTTCTTAAAATTTTTTCAACATAGCATATATTTATACTATGTTTGCTTAAATACACCTGTACAAAGGCCACATGCACAAAACATACCATATACGAGTTTGTATTTGTCTACAGTACCTTGTAGATAGACATGCATACGATGGTGATAAGCTTTGCAATAAAAGCGGAAACACACAGTTACTTGGTTCAATTTTTATGGTGTGTTCCTTTATCGCTGTTTTGTTTGCAATAAAAATACACATACTTACATATATATATATATACATGTATACATGGTTTACAACCATAAACACACTCGCACTTCGATATACTAAATACCATGCCAATACATATAAAATGTCTGCACAAACGGATTTGGCAGACACATACCGTTATTCTAACTCACTTATGTACATATATACATATGTAAATATTATATGTTGTTGTTATTTTATTTTTATTTTAGGCATTATTTTATTTGTTTTGCTTCATTCCGGAAAAGCATTTTTCACACGTAGGCATTTAGGAAACACTTCGTTTGTACATTGAACCCGAAAATACTTAAATACAGGGTTTTTCCATTTGGGCGGCCGTATTTTGGCAGTAACATTTGTTTTGGTGGTGTCACTCTAATCTGTTGTTTATTATAGTTAGTGTGAATATAATAAACTTATTAATAAACATTGTTTTCGAAATGAGTATTCTTATATGAGAATATAATTGATATATATGGGTAACTTCTTCATTAATCTATAATATGTTTTACAAAAAGAAACTGCAATTAGAACTCATCATCATAAGGACTAAAGCCCAAAGTGAAATAGTAATTATAAATTTCACATTTTAGCATTGCATATTCAAAATTGTCCTAAATGAACCCAAATAATTTTGTTCAATATTCAATTGCTTACAAACATTAGAGCCTAAGACAAACTTCTAACAACGGTACTTAACAAAAGTATTGAGGAAAAAAATATTGTAACAAAAACGTTTACTTTTGGCATATATTTTCAGGCAAACCGTATTCAAATTATAACGACAAATATTTCTAAACGTTTGCTTTACTCTTGTTTATTATCTTTAGAAGCATCGAACAAATTTTTCTCGACACGATGGCGTCATCTACTACTCATGTTCTTGTTGCTGAGTGCCTATCTGATGTTGTGAAACAAAGACTAAATAAAATTACCATTAAGGTCAGTTGTAAAATCTAGTATCTTGAATGGAAGCCAAAATGCCACGCGTTAAAGTCATTTTTTTTTAATCCCCGAATCAAGAGCAAAGTCATGTAAGAGAACAATAGTTCTCGAAACCAGCAATTACAGCGGTCAAAAAAGCAAAAATGTAGAACAATTTAGTCAAGGTCGCTATGGGAAGGACTTTTCAACAGCAATACCGTAGCGAAGTCTCTATTGTTCTCTGAGCCACAAATTAAGGCCAAACGTTACAAGCAGGTATGAACTTGACGCGAGTGTTACATAACGAGAGATAAAGCTTACCAATACCACTCAAGAGCGCAGGTAGGAAAGTGTTTCCAAGAGTGTGAGAAATGTATTAATATATTTAATCTACCTTTTGTATGGAGTTAAAATCAACGACCGCAAAATCAAGTTGAGTTTTTTTGACAGCATTCCATTTCATAAAGCGTCGATTGCATACCTGAGAAATGTTTAAAATGTGATTTTGAGTGTTTTGTCGCAAGTTTTGCTCTCGCAAGTGCACATGTCTTTTTACTTTTTCTGCCCTTTTGTTCTTCTAACAATACAACTATACTTGCAACAGATTAAAGCCTAGAGAAGTGGCGGCTTCTAAGGAATCTATCGCCTGACCTTGGCTGCATTAAAGTCAAAACCGTTCTATTTACTCGCTTACCGTATAATAACCCTTAATTTGGCCTTGCTTTTATGACTTTGGTTTTGATATTAACTTGACTTTGAAAGAAAAAAACTGGAGCGCCTCTCAGCCAAAGTTGCTTCCAGTGTGATATCGCGATGTGCTCAAACTGACTTACTGACTTCAAGAATATAAATACCGAGGAATTGAAAGGATTTTTCAGCAGACAGATTTTGCATATCTTAAAACAAGCAACAATCACATTCGTCCTCGCATTTAACATCAACATCCATTTTCAATACAATTCAATAGTTTATTTGCTTACGTAAAATGGCACCAATATTCGAATCGAACTTTTCCATACGCAGCATACTTTCGAACTGTGAAGATAACAAGACATCGATGCAAACCGATACCGACATAAGACCGAATTATACCTACGGAGCGTTGGTCACGATGGCTATACGCAACAGCCCCGAACAAAAGCTAACACTGAGTGGCATCCAAAAATGGATTGCGGAAAATTTTCCATATTATCGTAAAGATCAACGTGGCTGGCAATGTCAAATTCGGCATACGCTCACTACGAATTCCTGCTTCATGAAAATACCACGTCCACCCAGCGATCCCGGGCGTGGCAATTATTGGACTTTAAACCCTGAGATTGATTCGATGAAGAACGGTGCGGCACATGGACCAATACAATTCGGAGCCAACGGTAATATCGCATACGATTCGAAACGGAGCGTCGATCACGCGATGGCACAAGGCGTGCCACATCCACAAATGCCAACGGCTCGGTACTTTCCGACGCCACAAGAAATTGAGCGGACACAACAAGTGATGATGACACAGGCGTTACAAGAGCAGCACGAGTGGTACTTGCACCACCAGCGCCAAATGCAACTGGCACAACAACAACTAATGAATCTACAGCAACACCAATTTCAACATCAGTGTGAAGATATTTATAACAAGATTACATATCATCAGCAACAGTGTGCTGTTTTTACTGCGCCCCATTACCCGAAGTCGGGATTGAATTTTTAATATTTTATAGTAGTGCATAATTAAAATTTAATTAATAAAAAATTGTAAAAAATTAAATATTAGAACATTTAGTCTATAAGTCATTTAAAATATCATAATTTTATTTTTGAATATTTCTAAAAATAAATAAATTAGTTTTAGTAAATGCAAAGTGTTTCTCGTTGTATTAAAAATAAGCAGCTCTAAGAGCGTTTCTATCTGTTTTTTGTTAGCTATATAACCGAGTGAGTGATTTTGTGCGAGTCTACAATAACATATACATCTTTCAAAGAATTTTTTTCCGAGCTGGGTAACCTGATTTCATCGTCTCTTAGTTAGAATTCCGATGTGATTGAATTCACTGAGATACTAGGTTAATGTCGTTACTAGGTTAATGCAGTTCCTTAAATGAGGTTTATGGTTCTTTAAATACAATATATATTCTTTTCAACGTTTATCACTAAACTAGTTCGTCTTGTATCTTAACCAGAAAACACAATGAACGACGGGTGTTACGTTACGGCAGTAGTTTCTTGCACTTTAAAAACATAGCGACGCTTCCTTTACTTTCAAAGTCAGAAAAACTCAATTGTGACTATGATCACTATCAAAGAATGAGTTGAAAATAGTGATCAATCACCTTAAGTTCCGCTGCTCCGACATTATATAATATTAAAGATATGTGATAACAAAAAACTGCCCTACTTTTCAGCATCAACTGCCTTGGAGAGATTATTTCCAATTCTCAGGTAAAAAATAATTTTTCCTGGCTTTGAATGTAACGTTAAAGCCACAACTTTCAATGTTTCATCAATGGTTATACACTTCCAGAGCCACACTAAAAATATAGATCTAGTTGACTAACGCAGAGCTTTAAACGACCATACAATCTGTTGAAATTTGTATTTAATATTTTGTTGGATAATCTCTTGATAAATTTTAAAGTTTTTTCTGTCGCATATCTTGTGTTGTGTGAAATGATCAGGTTTGAGGACTGTCGATGTGCCCACACTCCACTATCAATGTTTCAGAATACAAAATACACCTTATTCTGTTTTTACACGGTTTTGATTTAACACAGTTTATTATTTTTTTAAAGTTTTATACACGTTTTTATTCCATTTAGCACGATTAAAAATTTTTTGGTTTAAGGTATAGTCTCTTAGATTGAAAAATTGTATAGAGCAGAGGCTTATTCACGTTTTTTTGTAATTTTTTTTGTTGTAGATCAATTTTATTTATTTAATAAATTCAAAAATTTGCTTTTTTGAATTTCATGTACTTTAATAATTGGCGATTCGTTTTGAAAAATTTGCATTTTTTTGGTCCTGTAGCCGATCTACAGGAAGAGTTCCGAAAAAAGATGTCTGGCTGTGAGCAAACTTTTACTCATTTAAATGATTAAATTTTATTATTTCTATAGTTAAAGGATATAGATAAGGAACATTAGTTAAAATTTGGTCTTTTGACAAATGGGCGGCTTCTCGGAAAAAGTCGTTTTTTTTGTGACAAAATTTTTACCTCAGAGTGGTTTAAACATTTTTTCTCAAAAATCGTATTCCTACGATCTTTACTCAAATACAAAATAAGATATCTAAGAAGATCGATTGATTCGTTTTGGTGTAATTTTCCTCACCATCTTTGAAAACAACGTTTCATGAAAAATGCGTTTAAAATTGTGGTAGCCGATTACATTAAATTAAAATATTTGATAGATAGGATAGATATAACCCCTCCAGTTTGTAAGCGTTTTTCTTTATGATTTCTATCATGAAATTGTACACTGGCTTAGCTAATCAAAAACTCGGTTCAAACTATTTATATTATAACAATTAAAATATATATAACCAATTGGTCATATTTGAAAACTTTCGCTATAAATAAGTAACTGAAAAAATTATATTTTGTGCAGTTTATTTTATATATAGCAATTTATATAGCAAATGAAAGCGCTCATCATTACAGCCAGGCGAGGTTACTAAAACCAAACCAAGGAGCAGTATACTATGTATGCAATAAACATTTTTGCGATTAGACCAAGCAGAAGTTTTATTAAGAATGTGCTAGCTTTCAACCAGCTGATATTTTCCATGCTGCTGGCTAAATTTAGCTTCTAGCTCTATGAAACAAGGTAGCAAATGATTGAGGCTACGAGGTTTCAGCCATCAAACGTATCCATAAATATATATATATATATATATAAGTATGTTAGATATACATATATATACGAGCATAGGTATATGAGAATGTATATCTAAATACAAACATAAACATGTGTATTGAGCTGACTTCTTCTTCTACTTGATATCACTTTCTTCCCAAACTGAGCACACGTAAGCCATTGACCTTTTGCACAGTTTTATATTTATTACATCATGAATGGTTATAAATGCGCATGTTGAATAGATTGAAGTATAAATATTTAATTGGTGATTTGCGGATACGCAAAAGTTTATAAATATTTGGCGCTGTCTTTTTGAGTGAGCCGAAGTTATATTGAATGAGCGAGCAGGATTCAAAAGCATAAGAGGGCGGTTCAAATGCATACGGCAGTGATAAGAATAAACGGTTGTTGTCTTTTGTTGTTGGTTTTATATTTACTATGGCGTGTTTCGCACAAATTGTAGATAAATGCATACATATCTGTTTGTTTTTCTTTGTTTGGGAGCTCATGTGGTTTCTTCCATATGCAATTATAAGAGTTGCTCTCGCACATATATTATATAAACATATAGAATTATTCAAGTGTTAAAAAATATCTTAACGAAAAACTGCACATTTTTTCTTGTCGCCTTCCATAATAAAATTTAAAATGTATACATTTTAGTTGAAACTATTTAAGATCTTTAATCAAATAAAAAGTTTTGTTTAAAAATTTAATTTTTTTTTACAATAAATTTATATCCTTTTCTTTCAACTCTTCTTCATTAAAATTTTTAAAGCTTAATCAATAGCCCCATTAAGTAGTCAGAATTAAAAAAAAATTCAATTTTTTTTTTTTTTTTGTGTAATATCTTGAAAATATTCTCTGAAAATTTCAAGTTGATCCGATAATTACTTTTTGAGTTATTCGACAAATAACAAAGAGCGTTCGGGCACTTCAAAGCACTTCTTATGCTAGCGGCAGCTGCAAGAAATTTTAAATGCGTTTTTCTTAAAACTATATTTTTCAAACTGGTGACAACTGTAATCCGAAAACCGCTCAGTAGATTTTAATGAAATTTATACCGCTTTTAGAATACATAATAAACTCGGGTCTGATCGAAAGATTTTTTTTCAAAAATTTCGATTTTTTAATTCCCGAAAATCTAGAAAAAAATTTCCTGAGGCCGCCATTTTGTTAATTTTTGAAAAAGAAAAAAAAAGCTTCGATCAGGCCCAGAATTATCTATTTATAACAAGACATGTACTAAGAAGTTTCTACACATTCGTCAAAGGCTTTAGAAACAAACAAAATATTATCATAATTTTACTATCTAAGAAATTTCAACCATTATTAAGTACCTTCGGCGAAATTTTGTCTGAATCGAACACACTTCTACTACTCGCTAACGAATAACTACATTCTTCGTAAAATACACACAATATGCTACTTTGACTTGTTTAGAAATCGTCACTAGCCACCTACAGCCTTCTATGAACTCCCGACATTCTGCTGCAGCTGTTTTGCTTCAAAAACAAGTTAAACGTGTGTTTTAGACAGCCTGAGTATAAAGTGATTTATATGCCGGTTGCCATTCAAGTGAGCTCTCAATAAGCAAACAAGGTCTCGTTACATTTTGAAGTACATACGTGCACGTATGGTACATAAAGACAAAGAAAGAATTTACAGGAGTTTTGGAAATGAGTTCTTTGGTTGTAACCCATCACCAACATCAATAAACTTCGTATGTGCTTGGTATAGTAGCCACTTATGCTTACCATATTCGCTCAGTCCTTAACACGCATAAAGGTATGTGAAATTTGAATTTGTAGGTACTTTGTGCAGCTTTGATTTAAGAGAGTAATGCTTTGTTTGAATGTATTACTATTGGTTTGTATCGCATTTACTGTGGTATAGACTATAGTCTTCTACTAGGTACAAGCTGTAGTTCTTCCTATATAGTGAATGTATTACCCGGAGTTTTATATATGCACTCGATTTAACTACCAGAATTTTCAAGTTTATACGTTTTCAATAAAAGTTAAGAACACTGAGTATTAAAATGTCATACGGTATATTATACCACTAAGATTCTTTGTTAACTTAGTGGTATTTTCCAATAATATTCTTATAAGGAAAAAGTGTTTAATATAGTCAAATTTTACGTGAACATTATAATTAAATTTGTGGGGTTTTAGATGATCTAAACGAGTTTATTTTTGAGTTATGGATTATGCATTCGAAATTTTTCACTTCTCACCAAATAATGTTCTCAGATGTAGCATTATAAATTATTGGGATGTACATATATTCCAAAGATATGAAAAATATTCTCTTTGTTCATTTTTAGTTGCGACCACATTTGTTTGATACAATACCATGCATCATTCGCTGACTTAAATTATTTAAGAGGAATAATTTAATTTCAATACGTGACTCTTAAAACCCATCAATGATAACTGCCTTCACCAGAAACTCTTTGTTTATTAAGTTCAACAGAAGTCCAAATTAGAAGTTTCTTCCATTACATTTATTCGGATTTTCACTTTCAATGATACCGTTGATGATATTTCAGCTATAATGTTCACAGAATCAACGAGTAATGTTTTAATGAACTTTTGAAACACAAGCCAGACCAATATTTTCCAAATGACTGAGTCATAATAAAAAAGTACAGTAATTTCTTCGCTTTTCGAAGTTAGGCTCCAAAATCAAAATATTTGCCTTCGAAGTTTGAAGTTGAGCTTATAAGGTGTATAACATTTTTTGGTCGAACTTATATAAAAGGTCAAAGTTGGAAGGGGTTTGGTTCAATATCTAGGAAATAATTCGTTTTTGCCATTAAGTGTTATGATGTGGCATGCTTCAATTTTTCAAGTTTCTATGATTAATCCAACATATTTTTCTACGAACACACTCTTGTTCGAGAACACAAATCAGACATTTAGGTGCAATATTTCAAGAAACGACATCGTTTTTACAAAAAGTCAAACGATAACAAAAAACAATGTTGACTACGGTTGCACCTTAGCTAAAATACCTTCACAAATACAAAAAATTAGATTCATGAATTTGAATTTGATCGTTCAGTTGGTATGGCAGTTACATACTATTGTGATTCGATCTGAATATTTTCTTCGTAAATATTTGTATTATTTTAGACATTTTCTTAGAGATTTTTGTCAAATAAAAAAGTTTTCCATACAAGAACTTTTTATGGATCGTTCAGTTTGTATGAGAGTTAGGTGCCATAATGTTTCGACCTGAACAATATGTACGGAGATTGTTGCATTCTTTTAGACATACTGCATGATGGATTTCATGAAGATTTCTTGTCAAATAAAACAGTTCCTCATAAAAGAACTTGGTTCTATTCGTTCAGTTTGTATGGCAGCTATATGATGTAGTGGTCTGATATCGGCGGTTCCGACAAATGAGTATCCACTTGTAGGAAAAAAAAATGTGGAAAATGTCCTATCAATATCTCAAAAACTGGGAGATAGGTTGACGTATATACAGACAGATGCACATGGATTAATCAACTCAGCTTACCACGCTGATTATATACTTAAATATATAGGGTCTTCGAGTCTCCTTCTGAATCGTACAAACTTCTTGTTAAGCTTATTACGCCCTTGTCTGGGTATATAAAAAAACCCGCCAAACTCCACAAAACCACTCGCCCATACACATATGTACAAGAGCACATTAAAGTCACACCAAATAGTCCATAACGGAAATTTATGAAGACTCCAATGCAGCAACAGCGAAACTATAACATAAATTAAAACAAATTAGCGGTCATTATGTTTAACTCATGTTTGCGTTAATGTTTTCGCCATCTTTTTTTCGCCACTTTTACGCTGCCGTTTGTTTTGCTATTCTTATTTAAGACATGCACACTACACTTAAATAGCAATAATAACAACAACGCAACTGGTGTATGTTTTGTTTACAGTCCAACTTTTGTGGCTGCCCAATATTTTTGCCATTACAAATATATTATATTTGCCACTCCAGCAACATGCACCGTAGATGGTAACCTTTTGTGGCGCCTGTACACACTTCCGGCAGAAAGTCATATTTTGTTATTATCTTTATTTAAGAATGAAAAATATTAATAGCAGCGACCATTTATGTAGCTGTTGGGGGAAAGTGCGCATGAAGATAGCGCGATAAAGAAATTGTGGGTGAGAGAGGCGAAGGAAGCGCGCGATAGGTCTAGCAGAAAGCGGTGTCTTAAAGTGTCGTTGCGCTTTTACGCGTTAAAATGTGTGTTGTTTATTATTTTCCGTAATTCGCAGTTATATTTACATTACCACCATGCCACGGCAGTCTAACTGCCCCACTTTGATGGCCGCCATGTGGTATGAGCAACATTTGTTTTGCGCATTTTCACACAGCACGATTTAAATCGCTTTTCGTGCGTAAATGTTGTTGCTTGCTTTTTGGTTATTGCTATTTCAACTGTTACATAATGTTTACAGTAGCTTATTGTTTTTTTGCTGTTGTGTAACAGAATTTAGTATGTGGCTTTTGTGGCATGCCGCATCATAATGCTTAATGGTTTTGCGCTTGAATGGCTTCTGCGCTTTAATGTAATTTATATTTATTTGTCCAAAAACAAAAAAAAAAAAAAAAAACGTTGAAATGCTAACGAATAGCAAGAAAAGCAAAAATTTCATTCTATTTTTTTGTGGCTTTAATTTGGGATTTTTTGTTTACTTATTTGTGGCAGTGATTTACATATACATTAAGTTGAATCAAAAAAACGAATAAATTTAAATTTCGCTTGGTACTCTGAAAAATTGGTGCTTAGACATCTCTAAGAAAATCTCTTCTATTATGAGTTATTCATTGTTTTCTATTTTTATCTTATTATCAGATAGAAAAATTCATATCTCGCTTACAGCAAGTTGAAAAAATACCAAGTACCAAACGAAAAAAAATATTCGTTTATTTTGACCCACCCTCATATACAAGTACATACATATACTCTAGTGTGCAATAATATTTGGTGTATGTAGGTCATTTAAAATTGTAACTGAAAAGTGGGTTTATGCAACGGTTAACAATAATTAGTTAGCTTAGTTAGCATTGTTTACATTCATACTATAAATTATTAATATTCATTGAATGTTCTACTTATATAAATATGTTTATTTACATTTGATTAAGGTTGTTTGACTGCTGCTAATTAGATTTAAACACTTGTTTGTTATTAAAGCTGCTCAGTCATTTAGTAACACGTTAATAAAATGCGGTTTAACATGGCCTTGAGGTTTTCATTTAATTTCTATTATTTTTTATACAAATATGTAGAAAATTAGAAAAGTAAAAAGCTGTTGGCTATTTAATGTTTTGTATTTGTTTGTTATTTTTTATAAATCAGGTATATGGTATGTAGGTGGAAGTCAAAATAAATAACTTTGTATAATGAAATAACTTTTCTTTTCAAATGAGGTCATCATGTTATTGGTTACTTTTACAGAAATAGCGCTTTTATATAACAGAAAGTCCTCATCATATTGCATATTCATTTCTCAAGAAAATTTCAATAATCGAAGAACGAAATAGAGTCGTGTTATTAAGTTTATTTTTTGTGACTAAAAATTGGAGCAAATAGACTTGGACAACCATCAATTCAGTAGAAGGAGGCGCATGTTCCAGCTGCTAAGCATGATTTGGTTGGAAGAATACATGCCTAATGATTGAAATATGTGTGTACATTACCCTATCCATAAGAGAGTAGATGACACAGTATGGACTTATTATCGTGGCATCAACCTTCTTAACATTGCATATAAGGTTCTGTCGACAATACTTTGTGAAAGCATTAAGCCCATTATTAATCAACTGATTGAACCTTATCAATGTGGCCTTAGACCTGACAACTCCGCTATAGACCAAATTCTTACAATATGTTAAATCTTGGAGAATACCCTTGAAAACTGATCGACTCGCTTTTTGTTGATTTCAATGCCGCTTTCAACAGCACTGACAGGAGCTGCCTATATTCGACGCCATGTCTAAATTTGGTATTCCTGGAACAAGTGCATAGAGTCCTGTCAGCACTTGGGATGTAAAACTGGCGTGACCTCATAAAAGATAGAGGCCACTAGCGAAGTTTTGTGTTCGCAGCGTGGACCGACCCACGCCAAAGAAGAAGAATAAGTAGGGTGTGATCTAAAGTTTGTCATTCTACAGGTAATCTTAGTTGTTAACTTTGGAGCCGCTGTCAAACTAGGTCGATTAACAAACCTTAATTAAATCCCCAGAGTAAGCACTCAAATATCTTAATATGATCCTAAAAGCGGCTAATCAGAAGTTTCGTCTACTCACATTAAATAATACATAACATTAAAGACATTTTGCGAATATGCAAAGACAATGATTTGTTAGATCAGAAGAATACGATGTGAACACAAGCAATACGAAGTCCAATTCATGTGATATCTCTATAGTTTTCAATGATTTCTGACACGATGAATCGGTCTCTGGTCAAATCTCATACAAAAAATATGTATATATATAATCTATTGTAGTTCATTCATATTTTTAGTATGAGTCGAACATGTTCTTTTGACATTTTTAAAATATCAGCTGTGTTGCTAAACATAATTTCACGGTCATCCAAACACATATTACGTAGTTTTTTGTAGTTTTGGCCCTTAAAGGCCTCAATATTTTTACGAGAAGCTTAAATTTACTATCATTCATAGCGTCTACAATTACCACGGCAAGGGTTTTGCAGAAGGCGTTCTTCAAGCTAATTTTGACTTATAAAGTTTTAATTGCTTTGACAGCCTCGTTCCATTGGTGTTGTAGAATTGTCATGATCCATTGCTGCTATTGGAGTAAATACAATAATTATGTTTCCCGGTTTCATAACATGTGCTATCGCTAAAATGACGTCAGAAAAGTTAATTGATTATTAAACAACTAATTAAACTCAATCCAACCTTATCTAAACTACAGAGTTGTTATAAATTTTGCATAAACAAAAGCAAACTGCTTTATACAAAAGCTTGTCAAAAACAAAAAATATTAAAATTTCTCAAGAATTTTTCACCACACCTGTAAATGTAAGAAAGAGTTTCTCTTCTTCGACCTTTTACGTGAAAACTAAAAACTTTCTTGATATTTTAATGCAGCATAAAAAGTTTTCGTTAAAAAATTACCCTCCACAAAAACAACACAAAAAAAACAAAACGCAACAAAGGCAACAAGCCACCAAGGCCAGACATTTTTTGCCACCAACTTAAAAGTTGGCGCATGTTGCACGTACAGGTAAGTAAGAGAGTTATGCTACTTGCAACAGCTGCCAGAAGCAAACGTGTCACGTGGGTGCTGATAGTTGCACGCAGCAAAGTTTGCGCGGAAGTTTACGCCAGCAGTTGCTGCAAGTATTTATGATAAATGCAAAAACCAAAAAAAAAACACATCAACAACAATAATAAAGAATTAGAGCAAAAATGCCAACAACTGGCCGCCAAAAAATGCACAGGAACTCACATGCAAAACAAGTGAAGGAGTGGTAGCAGTGTGGCAAGTAAAAGACAATATGTAACCAGAGCTATGCAAATGCTCAGAGTTGAAAATTTTGCGTTTTTTAGTTTTTTTGGCAAGCAAAATAAATTGTACGTGCGTGGCGTCACCATTTGTTGCAACGAAGAGAAATAGGAAAAAAATTATGAAAATAAAAAATGCGACTTCCTTGCACAACTTTCGAGCGTGTGCACCGCTGATTGCTTGCAACCATTTGACTTCGTTATTGCTATTGTTGTGCTTGTGGTTGTTGTTGTTTTCGGTTGACTTTTGTTACACCATGCATACTTCACCATTTACGTTCGCATAATTTTATTATAAATCAGCGAAATGCACATGCGTCAGCGTCAAACCGAAACTGCAGCGCTCCGCTGCCAGCATTTATTATAATTTCACTTTTTTTGTCGGTTTATTTATACCGTTATACGAGTATTTTGTTATTTATACTTTTTGGTTGGCCAACTTTTGTGTGTGGCACGGCGTAACGCGTCTGTTGCTGACAGTATTTACCCATTAAGCATCATAAAAAACTTTGCACTCATAATTTTGCAGTACTTGAATTAATGTGAGAGCATTTTGGGCGTCAACTGGTCAACAACAACACCAACGATAACACTCTTAACATCAGCAATATTATGCAAGGCAACAACTGCAGCCAAAAACTTATGGAAGTAGTTGAAGTTGACTTTCAGCGATAAACATTTGCGAATGTGTGTGCGTGTGTATTTACTTAGTTTTGCATACATAATATTTACAGTTAAGCTTTTTAAATTTATGTCGAGCAATTTGAATTTATATGTTGCAGTGGAGATAGAAAGCATACTGCGAAATTTATTGTACAATGTTTTTATATTTGGAACAGTGTATATTAAAATTGCCACGAAGTTTACAACATCCTAAAGGAATCAACGGAGACCCTATAAAGTATAAACTTCCTTCTCTCCAAAAACCTGGCCAATTGCCACCTTGGAAGAGGCGCATGGGTCCCCAATCGCTACAAAAAGTGGTAGAAAATTGGGCATACCGGCTGGAATTTATTCGTGCCAGCCGCGGCGGTCACTTGCCTGAATTCATTTCTAAAACAAACAGCAACGCTTATCTTTATAATAAAACTAAATTCTTGAGCATAAAAATAATAATCTGATATAATTATTCAAGCCCAAAAAAATTGTTCAGATCAGATCGCTATATACACAGCTGTCATTAAAATTTATATATATAGAAATTAATTATCAAACTTGCCACTTGTGGCATAAAGACTTGTATGTACAAGTCCCAAAATAAGCTAAAAAATTTTAGAACTTCATTACTAAGCTTAAATATTTTCTGCAAGCTTAGAAGGCAATGCCAAAGGAAGACAAGTTTGGCTTTTAGTCGATGCTAACGAATATGAGAATAAACTAAAGAGGAACTTTGACATACTTCTAAGAAGCAACTGACTCAAGATCTCACTTTTACTGAATACTAGCATAGTCAATTCTCTAATTAAGTGCCAAGATATTGGAAAGAAGCCTTGCACTTTGAACTATGTATTTATGAATCAATTGATAAATTTAGAAAACTAAATCGCAGTTATGAGCTACCTGACTAACAATTAATTCCAAAAAATTTACTAATTTATGTGAAAAAACAGCAAACCTTGCCCGGAACATTGTTGAAGAATACTGCCGAGTTGAGAGTCCTTGGTCGGGTTCATTAAAGTTACGTAGAGCCAAATGTTGAAGGAACGGTATATAACAGCGCCAAGCTTGATGGATATTGAAGAACCCAGCTAAAATTAAAGCTGAGGAAGAAAATCTTCAAAAAAATATTTTTAAATAATAAACCCAAATTTTATTAATAATTTGTATAATTTCTGTAATAAAACTATATAATACATAATAAATAAATCCAAACAAATTACATTTAAAGCGTGTGCCCCACTAATTCCACAATATTGTGTCTGTAGTGGTAACTTATGGACACATTAATTTATCGCTAGCCACAAACGACATAATTGTGCTGCCGACAATTACCAACGAACGGTTCTTCAACACGCTGAAGAGCAGAGAGCCGACCAAATTGCTCCACACACATCCAGACATACACACCTACAAATCAGCGTGTGTACATTGGCGCTCATTTGATTGTAAATCCTTTGTCCAAACACAGATAAGCAGCAGCGGTGACAGCAGCAAAGCAAACGACGCTGGAGTAATTACCACTCAGACTGACTGGTAACATATCATTTACTAAATAGACACATAAATTAATGCATCATATTGACCGCATCTTGAATGGCTGCGACACGAATTGAAGCTGTGCCAGTAAGCAGTCAAGGACTGGGCAAGCGGTGCGAGGTGCAGAGTAGCGGATTTTCGAATAGCAATGCATGCGTGCAATTAATTTTGCACAATAGTCGACTATTGAGTGTCTACATAAGTCTAGCTCGCTTCCACATATGTTATGCTAACACAAATATGTTATTCAAATTGAGTACGTTCATAATGATTAAGTGCGAATTTTATTGGCAATCATAACTCGTGAGTTTATACTATAGTCTATGTGAATTTATATTTATGAATATGCTGAATTATATTTATTCCATTTGTTTTTTTTTTTGCCACACATTTAATATGTAAATTAATTATTTAGCAATTAATTTTTGAACAACTCTGTTGCATATTAATTAGGCTGGTTGCGCAATTTATTCGAAGTTTCAGCAAAAACTAGTTAACTATCACTTTCAATGAATTAGTGTAGCACAAATATAGACTTAAATGTAACTAAAAGTTCAACATAACGGTTTATAATTTGCAATTAATTTATTTTTTAATTGAGTTTAATTATTATACAATTTATGCGCACCAAATTTGTTATTGAGCCAGTCATACAAGCTTTTGTCAGTCTCTTGAGTATCAATCCAAAGCTCTATGTTACTTGCTTCAATCTATAAAAAATTGTAGAAAAAAAAATAGCTTGGCATCCCTTATTTATTATCGAATGCATCTTTTGTCAACTTAACATAGCTGCCATGGTACGTTTTGATAAAATTTGATCGGACTAACAAAAAATCAACACTCACGTATTTTAATACAAATCTATATTATCGCTCCTAGACCACTGGTATGGCCTCTAAAGTCCACAGCGAATAGGTTCTCCCTTCAACCTTGTCATTTATTTTGGTTCCATCCGTGAAAGATTTACTGCACCTTTGCTTTAGCGAGGATTTTTGCAAGACGTCTCTCTCTCTCTCTCTGATCATGGATTTATATTCAAAATGTTTATTTTTACTAAGAGAGAAATTTGCTGGCTTAAAGTATATTACTAAAGTATACTGTAACCATAATTAAAAATCCTATTATATTTTTCTAAATTTTTATATTACTATTATAAATTTCAAATACAATAAATGCAGTTCCTCCATTTTACAATAAAAAGCAAACACTACCTGTAGTGACAACTACCGACACTTCCTATTTCTTCTTCCGGTAAATTTCCCATTTTACTCGATTTCCATTGCAGCCTCAGTCATGACGGCATTTATATTGACACTTCCGTTGGCAACTTTGCTTTCAGCCGTTCCACCAAGTATTATATGCTGGCTTGTTGGACGTGTGTTGTGGCATATTTGTTATATTTGTTATAATCATATATGAGAATAAAGTTACATATATAACTATTGATCCGATTTTTTTTTAAACAAAACAAGAAGGGCGGGTTTTATAGTACGCGAGAGAATGATATGCTCAAGCAGGTTCATTGCAAAGATACATGGATATAATGTAAGGGTTTCGAAATGGACATATATGCAATTAACCACAGATCTGTTCATCCAAAAGTTCAAGTTCTGGAACATGTTTCCCAAGTAAACAAACTCTAAGGCGGTTAAAGCAACCAGATGCACATAATTCGAAAAAGCATTGGCGCGGTTTAAATGGAAAACTTTGGAATATTATATAGTATATTCGTTTTGAAACATTTTCAAAGGTGATATGTTTCTTTTGAAATATTGCCTGAATTGTCTCAAATCGCTTTGTTCTACAAAATTTAAAGTTGTTTTTCAATATTTGTAACTGTTCAGGGTGGCAAATAGAAAATGGAATTCAATCATTCACCTGCAACACGGTTTCACGCCCACAATCGATTCATACGAATTCATTTCACTCTTGTCAATACGCTGCTATCAAACCTTTGAACTCCAACTGTCCTTTAATGCAAATATACCATATACAGCTATACACATCGTCACTTATTTGCATTCTCACGTCGAACCAACAATCAATAGCTTCTGTTGCGGGTTAGCAATACTCCTATAGCCTGTAAGAATACACGCTTCACCTGAGCTGTGGGAGTTCTGGAATATGGTGACCCGTATTCCAAAAGCGATTGACACAAATAAAATGGAAAAGGGTGATTGTGCAATGGGCTATTCTCAGATGAGAAGAGCTATAAAATCCATTACGTTTGCATGACAGTAGGTTAAGGAGGAGCATTCGCAGGTAAATTGAGTGACAAAAATTGCGAAGTGATAGTTAATTAGTTTTAATGACGTCAAATAATATATATAATATATTGTAATTCAAATAAGTATGTATATATAACTTTTTCCAAAATAAGCGGAGGTTATGAAATAAATAAAAAGAAAATTCATATCGAAGGCGTAGCCATTTTTATGTAAACTTATTTCTCATTTCACTCGAGAAGGATCTATTCATCGGTTTTCAAAATCTAAAATCCCTGCTTTACACTTTTCTGATACTTTATAAAATTATGAGATCAATAAAGCTCGTGAATAATTATATGCTGTCATCGTCAATTGCCTAAAAACAATATCCAAGCAAAAACCCCACCTCTTTGCGGGTTTTCCCAGTTATTGACCTTTTCATGGCCTTGATTTAGCGACTGTCTCTATTAGACTGATTTGAAAGTAATTTGCTACCTGTCACCAAAACCAGTCGTTGACTTCATCAGTTAGATATATGGTTGTATAGATTATAAGTTGACCTTTGATCATAAAGCGAATTAAACTTTGTCATTAGTTCGCATATGATTTTTTTTTTTTTTGTAATTAGTCTTACTTGTTACTCAGTTACTTCCGGATTGAATGACCTTTCCATACTACTTAATTCTCTGTTTCTTAAAAGTGAAGCTTTTTGGTCAATACGCTCCATTTTCGTTGGATTTCAAGACCTTTAACATCTATTACCACTGGCAATTTATAAAGCAGTTGAAAGGTTTGCCCTATCATTTTCTACCAAACCTACATGACCAGCGTGTAATTGTAAAACGCTTGACCAATTGACAGAAAGTTAACAGCCGCCCCAGATTGCTGAGCCTATGAATTCCAAGAAGTAATTGTAAAAAAGTTCTAAATACAAGGTAACGAAATCAAGTTAAGCACGTGATATGACTCATAAAACCAGTAATTACAGAAGTCTGTAACCACCGAACAAGGTCATGAAACACATTGTAGTCGCATCGATTCTCTGACACCAGAGTTACGAGGTCGTCATTGCTTACTTGTTTCATAAAATCCACCGCAAGTGCGGTATCGCAGCGGACAGAACAATAGAGTTTAGAAACCGTCATGCAGAACAAAGCAGCGCATAAGCTACCGAAAGTCACTTAATTGCTTTCTTGGCTAATGCCCCAAATAAAGGATATATTGAGTCTTTGGACGTTAGACAGTTAACTTTAGAGTCTATTGTTTTCCACTTCCAGCACTCTATTGTTTTCATCGCGAGATTAAAGTTGGTTGACTTCTGTTAAGGGACAGGGTCAGCTATGTTAGGTAGGTAGGAAGTTTACGCGAACTAGCATCGTTAATATTGACAGGTCAAAAACCTGTTTTTAAGCAATTGAAAAAATTGTTCAGGAAAAATGAGCTTTAGCCTTACCACTTCTTTGTTAAAATAGTAAGCTGCTATAATCCAGATTAGGGGAAAAAATCATTTAGTTGAAGAACAATAGATTCAAGTGTAGTGAAATTTTGCTAAAACATGTGATTCTCTTTAGTGACGTTATTTTGCCAAAAGAAATTTTGCAACAGTAGAAAACACGTTTAAGCGTGTTTTCAAACTCTTTTGTAATTATTCGACGTTGTTCAACTCTAATAGTATAGTTGTGGTGGCTCAAGACCTCAAAAGACAATAGACAAGATTTGAAAGTAAAAGTGAAACCGCACCACCTGGTGACCTTCAACATCATCTGCCACTATTTTTGTGAGTTTTACCAACAATTATCCTTCTTGTGATCCGGGTTTAGAATTAGACTTTGTGCTTAATATAATATTGGTTTCACATATTGTTAACTTTATGTGATAAATCTATATAAATGCTTATATAATATTAAATCAATTTAAGTTAGATGTTTTACAATACTTTAATTATAAGGCTCTCTTGCGATAAATTTTAAGTTGGAATTCCAATTTTCAACATTTTTATGCTAAATATTTAAGGCTTACTTAAACCACTTCACTATAAATGCCTATAAATATTTATAAAAGTATTCGTTATCATTCTTTTGCCTCTCTCTCTATCTTTCTTCTATTATCATAGTACAGTAATAGAGTAATGGTAACGAGATCACTTTGCACACAGCTTTGCTATATCGTGTTTGTCATATTCGTTAGTTGGGGCTTTTGGTATTAAGAGTTTTGGCTAAACTAGATCGTTAGCCGACTTTTTCCCCAAATGGAGAGCTGTAGTCATTGAGTTTAATATTTTTTTTTATATTTATATTTAGATATTTGTGAAAGTATAAAAAAATGTATACTAGAAATAATGTGGTTTCATTAGCTGGAAATAGGCTGAAAGACTTAACAGTAACCTTACGACTATACCATTATATTCGGAGGATAAGCGATGGAGCATGGTTTTATATGCGCGAATCCAGTATAGATAATATCGTGGATAAAATCGAAGAGTATTTTGTAGATGTTTAATAGGTTGCAGTTTAATTTCTTTAAAACATTTTTTTACTAATATATTGAAGTGGTTGCATAGAATTGATACCTGATTTCAAAACGCGTATGAAAAGTACAAAATTTTTTAAGTTTTAAAAATATTTAAATTTTGAAACCTTTGATAAGAAAGATCTCTCTACAAAAGTTTAAATTATAACAAAGGTTCTATAGGTCTGATATCATCGCATTTTGAGGTTACGTTTAAAGACCTCGAGCCCACTCATGGATTAATATAGTGTACCTTTCGAATTTGCCTGTTTTTGCTGAAAATTGCGCCCGTTTTAGAAAAGTCTCTTAAATTCTTATTCAAAATTTTTGAGGTTAACTCAATTTCCGGCATTAGAGAAAAATTTATGTCGAATTAATTATTTTAAGTTTAAAACTGTGCTCTGTTAGATTGGAGAATCATGCTGGGTTTTTTTTAAATACTAAGTTTCAGTGTGTAATCTCAAGATATATATAGTCTGTTATTACCTTCAGCACATCTGAACCAAATATCTTACTTTACAACGTTTGTCAAGTGGTCTGGATATTGAGTAGAGGCTTTACCGCCAAATGTGGCACATAAAAACCTAAACAGGATCATTCTTCAGAGCTTTTGTTATTACTGTTGTTTTGGCATAGATCAAGGATCTAAATACTTTAGAAAATACTATTGAGGTGGTAGTTCTACGACGGATAAAACAACGGGTCTATTTCGGTTAAGTAGAAACGAGTGTTGTAAAAATGAGTAAGTCACTATCGGTCGTGCCATGATTTACATACATATATATAAACAATAAAGAACTGTACTGAAAAATATTAGCCTGATAATCAACTCCTCAGGCCACTTTAGTATTTCCTTACACTGGATTCGATAATATACAATATGCAGCAGTTTTAGTAATAATTTCTTAGGTTTTCCATTCTTCTATCAGGCCTTGATTGAAATTGTAATCAAGTTTTTGAGAAGAATCAGGAAGTTAAAATCAACAATGTAAAGCTTTTAAACCTTTGGGGATGTGCCTGGAGTACCTTAAGTATCTACAACTAATGAATTAAGAAGACAGAGAAGTAGCGATAAAAATAATTACCTAGAAATTATACTAATCGAGAATAATCATATATATTTGCATTCAAATCGCAACAAAAAGTCTCACCAAGTCAACAAATAATTATGATTTTGACAATTTTAAGTGACAAAGTACTTCAAGCGCACATTTTAATAACGAGTGGGACATATTTGCATTTTGCATTTAGTATATATTTAGGCGCCTTATCCGCACACAGCCTTGCCGCGTAAATATTTATGCAAAACCGGCGTTGTCAATTTGTTGCCAATTCGTGGTGTTGAGATGAATTGGCATATTGCCAAAATGCATAAGTGAGGCAGTGAAATCGTCGCCGTTGCCGTGTGCAACTACCTTAATGGCTGCACATTACAGCTGCAATAAATGCATTTATGTGCATGTGTGTGTGTGGGCGCGGTTTAATCGACGTGTGGCAACACTGCAGCAACAATTCTTTTACAAAGTGGCAGGTATGAATGAGTAAATAATATCAAATGCAGCACAACAGTAGCAAATAGCCAATAATATTGCAACAACAGCGATCGCGACGTGGGTGTGCGCCTAAAAGCGCGCCATACTTGATGTGGATATACATGTGCATGTGGTGGAGCGAAAACGCGGCGCTTGCTGTATAAATTTAAGTGCTCGTTATACATTGCTCGCTTTTGTTGTTAAGCAAAAACAAATTGTGCAACATTTACTGCTTGTCGTTGCTTATTGTGGATGTTGTAACAACAAGCTCATGTTTAGTGCACAATGTGTGTGAGCACATAACTGTGTTTTATTTTTGGCACTGAGTCAAATGTGCTTTTGCTGTCATTGCCAAATCTTTCGCCAATTCTTCAGTTTTGCCAATTTTATTTATTGCATCACTTTTATTATATCCATAATGCTTTAGAATAGCTATTGTTTGTTGTTTTTATGATTCGGTTATTACATTCACCGGAAACGAATAAAGAACTGCTTAAAATGGCGAGGAAACGCAACAGGATGAATATTTCATTATATCGAGTTGACGTTTGATTGACAACGGTAATTGATTTATGGAGCTTAATACATACATTTATCATGCACTATTTCTATAAATGTTAGCATATTATATTGTATTTTTGTATAATAAATCGCACACAGGAGTTGTAAACAAAAATTTATGGTCAACAAACTGAAAGCTTTAAAATCAATATTAGCTATACAATTAGCCTTTTGTATGTTTTTGTTGCGAATACATTCAATATTGTTGGATCAGAGATGACCAAACAAAAGTCTCACAAAATAACCTTTTTATAGGAAATACATATATTTTTTCATATTATAAAGGCTCAAATGAGGTCACCATTCTTCTATGGAAAGGAAAAACAGTGGAGTAAAACTAAAAACAAGGACGTCTAAAGTCCCAACCCAAAAATGGCGCTTCTTATCGAACGGAGCACATATTTCTAGTTCTTTCTAGGCACGTTTTTTGAAATAAATAACCTTCTGGTCGAATTCAAGTTACTCAATAAGTAAAAAATATATTTTTAAATATCTTTTTATTAATTATATCGATCAGCTATATACACAAATAGTCTCCGACGTTTCTTTCCGGGTGTTAGAAAATTCATGACAAACTTAATATACCCTGTTCATGGTATAAAACGACATCCTGTGACAAAGGCCAATAAGGATCCCACCTAAACAGCTGATATACCGACAAAGCGCTTTGTGGCTGCCAAAAATTTTTGAAGTGGTTAAATCACCGAATCGGCGAATAAATGACTGCTGAGATGTTTTAACCACAGACTTGAAAAGCTATACACTGGAAAAGAAAATGTCTGGCGGTTTCCACTTTACCTTCCTCCATATAATTTTGACAATTAAGAGTCTAAAAGAAATATGGTAGGAAACCTCAGAAGATGTTGTCAAAATTATTAACTGAATTCAAAAATACCTAATGAATAAGTTTTATACTAACCACACTCCCCAACTAATATAAACACTATTTCAAGCTTAGGTAAAAACTAATACGCAATAACTCAATAACAGCCAACATCTGGAAAGCTTTGTATAACACGCAAACAACAGGGAATCATTTCAAAAACTGCACACAAACTCAGCTCTGAGACATTGCATGTGTTTCCGTTAAGCATTTACCTCAGTGGAAAAGAACTACGCACAAAATTCCGCGTAGTTAGTTACTCATATGCCATGATGTGCTTAGCCGAAGTTGGCAACTAGCAACTAGGTCCACTAAATCACAGTTTGACACACTCAACTCACTAACTAAGTTGATTGAGGAAAACATCACCCGCATGGAAAAGAGCTCACGAGGAAATAGGTTGGTGTAGCAAGTGATTGACAGGAGTTTACAAGTATGCGAGTGCGTATGGGACTGATATATTAGGGTGTTTGGTTTTTGTGCGAAATATTTTCATTTGTTTTAAATTTAATTAATAATTTAATATATTTAACCTTTGTGGTTTCAGGAAAAATTCACTCTGAAATAAATATTAAGATTTTATTGAAATGGCATTGAAATTGTAAGTTTAAGTCCAACAATAACAAATCCGTTTGGAAAAATTATTTCTTGGAACAATATTTATAAATATTGCTAAGCCATAATTAGCTATGTATGTATATGTAGAGTATTCTTATATTCTCAGATATTCTTTAAACGCTGAAATTGAGAAAATCTCGAGAGTCAGTATATCAAATTCCAAAATTTGGGTCAAAACAAAGAAAATCACGAAATAGAGGTTATACATATTTTATGACCTATGAAACCAGTAATTATAGTACAAAGAGAAACCATCAGTCAAGGACTTGATATGTGATACCAAAGTTACGAGGTCTTTATTGCTTTCTTGTTTCATAAAATCCACCGCAAGTGCGGGATCGCAGCGAACAGAACAAAAGAATGCAACAGAACAAAACAGCGCCTAAGCTACCGAAAGCCCGTTTAATTGTTTCCTTAGCTAATGCCAGCTCACTTTAAGGTTCATTATTCCTCACTTGCATCATTCTATTGTTCTCGTCGCATGATTATAGCTGTTTGACTTCTGTTCAAAGAAAGGCTCACCTATGTTAAGCAGGTAGAGAGTTCGCGCGATCTACGTCGTCTAGATCGACAGGTCAAAAACGATCGAACAAGCGATTTAGGAATTATGTGCTATTGTCCTCCACACTTCTTTACTACTTAAGTCTATTGTAATTATTCGACATTTTTCGGTGTGTAAAGAGCTCAAAAGACAATAGACATTACAAGATTTGAGAGTAAAAGTGAAACGGCATTACTTGCTGACCTTCATCTGCCTCTATTGTTGTGGGTTTTACCAACAATTATACTTCATGTTACACAAGGCACATTTATGTTGTTGTGAGAACGATGGATTGGTTTTCGTTATCTATAACAATTTTTACCGTTCGTTCAAATAAATTTAAAGCTTTTTTCAATTTACCAGAACTTTTTGTTGTGGGAGCATGATAACAGAGACAACTTTGGAGTCAAAGAAAAACAGACTTTCAAATAAGCATGATATAATTAGTATTAAATAAATGACTCGTGAAATAAATCTGCAAAGCCCTTATGAGCGTAAAAGCTTCAATCTTATCATGACTTCAGCAACATTTCTATTCGTAGTGAATCTTTTGAACAGCTATCGACTATTCGAACAACCCGTGTACAGTCAACCAACCGCAGCCGTAAATTGCATTAACGTCACATCAGACTATAGGGTACAAAGGTATAGTGGTGCGGCTTGGTTCATGTATGACAGCAACATAGCGGCACGCTACACGGAAGTCAATAAAAACCGTTCTGAAAATGCAAAAAAATAAAGGAAAAAAACGAAAAAATCCGACGTGAAAGCTTCACTGTATGAACGGCACAGCATCGGCAACTTCACTAAGAGTGCTATCTGCTGGAAGGTGTTTTTGCTGCGTGCCGTAGTTTACCGCAGGCGTTTTTTCTTTTTTCGGGAACTCCAGAGGGTATGTAAGTAAATTTGAACTACCGTGAGAAAAACCGCAGACGAATTCCTTCAAAGCGGAAAATTCGCTACTATAGCTCTGGCTTGTGCAAATAATTCCATCTGACCCGAAATTGAGAGTGTTTTTTGTTCCGTTTTGATTGTTGTTAGGGGCGCTAAGTTTTACTAGTATTACATTGGTGGATTCGACCTTCACCTCTACGTTTCTGATTAAATTTTTAATCTGTGCAAGGCAAGATAATATTAGTTTAAAAGATGTTAGTTTGATACGAAATTATTATATGCTGGGTCTCAGCAATCAAAAGTTGTGGTATGCCTCATTTTTGAAATAGTCTTATTATTACTTTCTATTTTTTTCACACAAAACTGCAGATGACAATGCCTTTAAATTCGTTCTGCTTAAGAAACCAAAAAATGCATACCCGTATCCATTAATTTTCTGAAAATTGTCACAACCGCGTTGCGTTCAATTAAAATTATTTATTTTGACAACAACAAATTTTTTACATATTGCTGTCTTTTTCTATAAGTTTTTAAAAGTTTTAAATTTCAAACTTAAATTTATTGTTTGCTGGCAACTGCGTAAAATTTATTTGAGACTACTTATTAATATTTAAATATTTTGAGTAGTAAATATCGTAAAAATTACAAAATATATATCATAAAGATATTCATATAGTTTTATCATAACATTTTTTGTGGTGGCAACTCCATAATATTATTTTATACTGGCAATCATGCCTAAAAGCGTTTTCTTACTAAATTAGAAATATGGTAATTAATTATAACTAAATCAAATATTTCAAACTTACAACTCATAGTTTATTGAATGGTGGCAACTACGTTTAATTTATTTTTAACTATTGTATTTATTAATATTTAAACATTTTACATAGTAAAAAGCGTTGAAAACGAAATTTATACGCATATATGTAATTTATTCACCAAAAAAATTAAATAGGTGGCAACTCCAAAAATTATTTTTTATTGTCAATCTGGTCAAACTGTCTTCTCTTATTCAATTACATATATGCTAATTTTGCAAATCTCAGTGTGCATAGTTTTAAATTAATACATATGGCAACTTTTTGTAGTAAGCTTTTCAAAAAAACTCGTTTCAGCTATTCTGATCTCATCTTTCTGAATTCATTACCATTATTTACCCCAACCAAATTGTCATGTCACATTTCATTAACTCTTATTTAGCCATTACTCGTGACATCTTATCGTCGTGTCGATTAAATGCCTCCTTGATCTCCTGACAGCAAATCAATGCAATTACACTTCCAACTCAATCGGCACGACGACCATGCGGAGTGGTCCGTTGGTCACTTTCTGACGTTTCGGGCAATGATTTACAGCAATTAATTTGTTGCAACAACAACAATGAGTGAAACAATACATTTCTGCCACATCAACGCTTCCACACTTACTTGCGCTCACACACACACACACGCCTACATATTGCCATACCGAAGCGGATATGTGGCTGGAGGAATAAGCTTGGGTTCGTACAACATAATCTGATTATTGGCTGAAGACACAAGTAATAGGATTTCGAGCGGCCAAATGCCGAAAGGCGATAGCAAAACGAAATGACTAAAACAAACAGCTCATCGGGGTCATAATTGAGCGGTAAATAGAAGTGGCAAAGCGACATTTCACACGCCATTTGCTTTTATTATTTAGAGGAGTGTATTTTTGTGTGTCGATATATATGTTATTTCGCTGTATTCCTATTGATTATGTCTGGCAACTTTATAACAAAACAGAAACAACAAATATTTGAGCACTTTTGGATTATTCGCTATTTTAGTTAATTTTGTTTATTAATTAACTTGAGCATTTGATGATTTATGAAGCTTTAGCGAGCGGTGGTGGACAAATGACTCGTTGGGAACGTGGGTGGTAGCGCAGCCATTAGCAAAAAGTTTTCGAGTGACCATTGTTGGTGGCAAGGAATTACTAAGCGATTAGATTTAATGACTCGGCATTTATCGACGTTTTTGTACTGCTCGATTTGGCGGCTTCATAAATATATATATATACGAGTGTGGGTACTGAGCAGGCATTACATGGTTACTACGATTGGGTTAGAAGTTTGTCAACCCCGGCGGATTAAACACTACAACAAACAAAACACAACAACAAAAAAATTTAAGAAATTAAGGAGGCACAATTAAGTAAGATGAAGTTACGTCGCAAATTGTTGAACTTTTTTTCTAGTGAAATATTTCAAGAACGAATAGAAAGAGGAATCGACACGGAACTTGTTATTTATCGATCCAAACAAGGTTAGCTGACCACAGCTTTACATGCTCTGTCAAACAAACACATCTAATAAAACGCTTCCAATGTCCGACCCTTTCAAATTATCTCGATTTAAATCATTCCGCTACAAAAACAACAACGAATCGGAATAGAACTTCGCATATGTAGTGCCTTCAAGATTTAAGTAGGTAGATTTGACGATGCACTTAGGCCTTAACGAGGACTATTTTCAAAAGTTGTAACATACCTAAAAATGTACCGAATCACACCAGAAATTTCCAGGACTCAATTTACCAAATATAAGGAACTCATTCTCATTCTGAAATTCGGAATCCGATAGTGATTAATATTCAATAAGAATGAAATAACATGTCCTCTGGGACACCCTGGATGTGAAAGCTAGTGGACATGATTCCAAAAATTTTAATATTTGATACTTTCAGCCTGTTTATATTGATAGCGCACTCGCTCTCAGCATAAATTTTACAACGGCTCACGAAGTGCAGGGAGTTCACCTAGTACTGTTGATGTAGGTAATACAATACATGGATTCTGTACCAAACTCGGCATAGAAACTGTGTATTGGTATGCTGCTACGCTTTGTGCCTAATACTATTCAAAATCACTGGTACATGCAACTAAAGATGATAAGAATATATTGAATAAAACATTTCGAATGTGAGGGCTCGTGGATCACTATTTAAGAACTGGGATTCGTGCTTTTTAACAGTCGATTGGTATGGGTGTGTAAAAAGCCAAACACTTGCATAATTTTAAACTCCATGTGTCTATAAGTGATAGCTAAAACTATTGAATCATTGAAAGGAGAACACATTAGAGAATCGGGTCATCAGCGTCATTGAACCAAATGCCTCCTCAAACACTTCAAACGAATATGCGGCTCATTTTAACGTTATCACTAAAAGCCATGAACAGGGAATAGACTATGTTATACATTCACGTTCGATATTTGTAGAAGCAAGCGCACCCTGCAGGGATATTCTTTAATTTAAAGCTGGTTCGACTTTAAACTATCGACCAATTTGACAAGGAAGAGTTATGTGTCAGAGTGTCTTCAATTACTTTAGATTGTGCTGGAATGAAATGGCTATAATTTATTTAACAAATTTGTTTCAGTGATATTTTTTAAACAGGTGGCAGCCCTTTATACAATTTTATACGATAGAAATCTATACTAAACTTACTTAGTTTGATGTCTAAAATAATATTTTTATTTTTTTACCAACTTATTTAAATTGAGAAATAAATGGAACAGGTGGCAACTTCTATAAAATATTATCGAATGTATCATTTAGTTCGAAACTAAGCTTATTTGGTTTCTTATTCACTTCAATTTACCTTATTTATTTTACCAACTTATTTAATTTACAAAATTCAGTGATGTTTTTTAAACAGGTGGCAGCCCTTCATACAATTTTATTCTATAGAAATCTATACTAATTTTACTTATTTTCATATTTTTATTGATATTTTTATTCATTTTACCAACTTATTTAAATTGAAAAAAAAATTAAACAGGTGGCAACTCCCCACCAAAAATATTTCCAACTGAAAGAGAGCTTGCTTTACTTTTAATTTTCTAAGTTTGTTATATTTCACTATTTTTTAAATTTTTGGGACATAATATTTTCCAACATGTGGTAGCATGCTTTGTTTTGCTTTAATCGTCAAATTTTGTGCATAACTAATTTTTGTAGTAGTAGAGAAAATTCTATACAGAAAATTAAACAGTAGTCGGAGTTGAATGAAATTTTAATGGTAAAAATTTTTCGCAATCCCTATAATTCCTTAACCATAAATATATTTGATCAGTCCACATTTTCCTTTAGGGTATTTAGACATGTATCCAACAATATTAGAGCATCAACGGCTCTAAACGAAGTGAACACATATCCAGTCGATTCAGGGCAAGAAAGCGGAAAATGATATGTTGCAGTGTTGCACTGAAAAAAGAAAACGCATAAAAGTAGAAAAGACATAAAGTCAAGATGTCAAGATTTAACTTAGAAGTTTATACTGCGTACATGTATACATGCACTCAAACATATTCATATATGTATATGTGTGAGTGCAGAGAATTGTGTTGATCATTGTGCGTTGCATCGTGTGAGCTCCACGGTTGATTTCCCGGCTTTTCTTCAGCAGATTGTTGCTACAGTGTCGCTGTCTTGTCACTGCCGTGTCTCGCTGCATCGTTTGTAATAAATGATAAATGAGGCGACGACCCCAAACACTCCTTTTGCAACTCGCCGTATCCCCCTTTATGGCTGTACTTCTTAGTTCCGCTGGCTTGGTGCACATTAGTTATGCTGCTGCATGGAAATCTTCAGCGTTGCAAAATGTTGATAACAAAGTGTTTGAGCGATGTTGTTGACTCTGCTGCTGCATTATGTCGCTCTCCATGGCATAATGGATTGCTGGAGTTTATTGTGTATTTCGATAAGTTGCAACACGTTGCGCAAATATGGATTATACGCGCGCGCTGGCGTACTCACATATACATATAATGAACATTCATATGTACTTACTTTATTAAGATGAAAGCAAATATTTGCCTATGCAGTTGAAGAGCGTGCATGTGTGTGTCAGCCTTAAAGTTTATTCGTTTTTTTCATGAAAATTGATGTGATGTTTTAAGTAGGTTTCGTAAACATTTTACTAAATAACAGATATTATATATACATATACATATATAGATTAACAGTAATATACTTTAAATGATCTCTAAAATCTAATTTTTAATAAAAGTATATTAAAAAAAATTCAACAATTTTCTTTTCTTGCAGGTTTTTTTGTCACCTCAGCAAGAATTCTTTCTTCGAAACGAGGTATGTACTTATTATGAAGTAATTCTGAATTAATAATACTTATTAGAGGATGTATCAAATACAGTTAACTATCTATTATGTATTATATAACTATATTAAAATTTTCTACTATATTCTATGTATTGAATGCGATTAAAATGCTTTGCCAAAAATATGAAAATTGTTGCAAAATCGTTATCGGCGAGTTAGTTGAGAGTCAGACTATAAAACTGTTTAAATGTATCTTTGAACGAGACTGAGACAGTGGCTGGCTCCAACGCTTGAAACAGATTAATAAATAGTGATCAACTTAGCAACATGTTACAATAAATTAACCGTTGTCAGCTTAAAACCATAACTCCATATATACATACACACGTTGTTGTTTGTTCGTAAATTCTTGGTGAAAAACAATACTGTAACGATGCCCCAGACGTCATATTCGTTAAACAAGGTTCCGTGTAATTTTCTCCTATTTGCAAAAAAAAAGAGTACTTTACAGGTCCGTCGTTTTAAAGGATCTATGAAAATCGCCAACAGAGCTAAAGGCTATCCCAAAAATCGAATTTGAGAAGTGTTTCGGCGATTGGGAGAAGCATTGGCATAATATAATACAGAATGGGAACTATTTTGAAGCCGACAACATTAAGGAAGTCTAATGAGTAAATATTAAAAAAAAAACAGAAAATTCCTATTATTTTTTTAACCTATCTCGTAATACCCTTCATACGTTTATTTTCTATAGCATGAATGGGTATAAAAATATCATTATATTGATTTTGACTGGTCAGTTTGACTGCTCAACGATCTCATGAGAATTTTCAGTTTGCCTGATTGCGCAATCTCACTGGGTTGCTTAGAAGGCTCTTTTGAAAAGGTGACTGCTTTTAAGCTGTGCGTATATTGCCACGGTCAATTTTACTTTTTACGCAGTGTGTTTTCGAACTTCCGAATTTTTACCGATATATAATATATGGTAGCTTGCTGCTAGCTATTTTTCATGCAATTAAGAAATACAATATTTTGTTTTTACTTTTCATTCTCAGTATGTTTTCGCTTATAAATGAAAAAAGAAAAAAAATCGGTTGCCTAAAGCGTTAATAGAATTTACCATTTATTTGGCCAATTAGCTATAACTTCCGTATTTTTACATGTGAAAATATTTGAAGAAGCCCCAACGCAATAATACTGCACAATAGCAGAATGCAATTTGTGGCAATTACGTCAGTTATGCGTTGCATGAATTGAATTGACCATAACACGATTAATTTAGTTGGAAATACAATCAAAATATGTATGCATGTGCATGTGCGAAATTAAATATATTGCTATATATAGTATAATAATATTTCCAGATATATACATACATACATACATATGTACATATGTACTTTACAATAACAATTTGTATTTATGCTGATTACTTGCACAAATATTTTTCTGCCGCAACAACCGATTGTTCGTCATACATACATATACATATGCACATACATTTTGGCAATAAATATTTGCACTTACAATGCATGTAAATATTTTATTTTGCTTAAATGCATTAAAATAAATGCATCTGCATACTTTAATGCGGTTGGCGAACGCATTTTGTGCCGAGCATGTGTTAGTGTGTGGTTTGTTGGCGATATGCTCTGAGTTCGACTTTAGAATGTGAAATATTGAAAGATTTCAAAAAAAAAATTTGAATTATTTTATTGTAGTATGGAAAATTGCTAAAATTTAATATACAGGGTGCTTTATTTTTAATGTTAGTAAATATACATTTAAAATTTATAAACTGCTTTAGTTGGTTGTGCTGGCTCTGAATACTTCAATCCAGCTCAATTTTCATCATGGGCAGCTTTACATCAGAACAACAATTCGAAATAGCGAATTTTTAACTGAAGATTTGTTTTGTTGGGCGACGAGCCCTACTCGGCACGATCTGATGGCGTTATTACTCCAAATTTTCGTATTAGTGAAACATATTCAATCCATTCGAGATCCATGAAATGCTAATAACTGACCAAAAGGTCTAAACGACTAATTGTGCGGTCTTTTCAGCCAATATCGGGCCATATTTTTCCATACAAACAGAAAATATTGATGGAGTACGGTATCGAAAGATAATGTTTGATAGTATGTCTGTACACAAATATGTGAAAAATTACTTGTCGAATACAGTTTTTATTAAGTCTGGTCACCTAGATCTCTTGATTGACCATAAATTCTCGGACTCAGAAACACATTCTTTCCGAAATCAACGCTATCCGATGTTATGGAAAAAAACAGCAAAAGGAATTCATTATACTGTTGCCGGTGAAGGTGATCGTGTGACCTAAAATTATCTAAATTTGAAAAATTGAGGAAGTACGAGTTAAGTAGAACATACCATCTGATCAAATTCCAATCTTGACCAGTCGTGACCCGGACTGACAACTGCATTATCAGGCACTTTACTACAAATACTTCAAAATAGACTCCCGAGCTAATACAAGCTTGGAAACGTTTAATCCAATTTTCCATACACCTCGCCTCGCCTGGGTTGGCCTTCAGTGACTGCAGCGAATTTTGGTAATTATACGATTGATGAATGTAGCTGTATCAGCTCCATTTTCAAGCATATTTTTCTCGATCTTTACCCGCCGTTGTTTTTGCAAAAGACTCAGGTCATTTGATATGAGTCTAGCATTGAGAGGCTTAATACGCAAAATATAAACTGAAATATGCTTAGTCAATCCATAAGAGATGTTGATATTTGCTGTCTCTCTGATGCGCCAACATGACGAATTTCAAGCACAGTTTCTTTCACTTTTTCGATTTAATCATCAATAATAGAGATTGGTGGGCGACTCGCACGAGGAAAATTTTCGATGACTTCACTAACTGCTTTATACCACTTAAATACTTACATATGTTCGTGGTAAAGTAGACTCCCTAAAACACTGCTGCAACATTGTCATAATTCCGTAGCTCTGATTCCATTGCAAACACAAAATTCGAAGCAAAACCATGTACTTCTATATCTATGGTAAAACTTGTCAGACAAACTTTTCGCGTCGGTAACAAAAAATTGTCAAATACATACTAATTGACATGTGGATCTCTAACTCCACATATCGATTCGGATTGTGCACCCGGTTTAAATGCACCAGTCCAGGACAAATTTAATCAAAAGGTATTTAACACAAAACGGTTTTTCTTTTTTCAAAGTCATTTTATGTTCATATACTGCCATTAAAGATGGCGCTCTCTGTCATGAAAGCACGGCCTTTATAACTGTCAATTTTATATAATAATATATAGTTTTAAAGCATTGTTTTATAAAATATTTTATGGTAGTTCACATACAAATAAAATGTGTATGTATGTATGTGTATATTTTAAGTATTTTTCGAACGTCAAAGGTACTATTTGAATTATTTAAATGGATTAAAAATGGAATCTCTAAGAAAACTGTATAGTGTTGAAAATTCTGGCAATTTATCTATTTATTCAGCGTTACTAATAACTTATTAAACAAAAGCTTTTAAAAGCTCATGAATTAAAAGGAAAGTAGCAGTAAGTTTTAAAAGGTTTCTAAAGAGCTGTCAATACTCAATTTTGTAAGAATTTCGAAAGATTATAAGATAAGATCATAATTAA
This sequence comes from Bactrocera oleae, assembly GCF_042242935.1. Lineage (NCBI taxonomy): Eukaryota > Metazoa > Arthropoda > Insecta > Diptera > Tephritidae > Bactrocera > Bactrocera oleae. Next base: position 66,916,965 of record NC_091540.1, on the reverse strand, counting down.
GTATAAAAAGATTATTATGTCAGCAATAAATCAACCTAATAATTAAGCATGCATTGTTTGAATGAAAAGAGAAAAAAGGAAAAAAATAGAATTTACGTTAAGAGCATATTTTAACAGTAGATTTATAGAATGAATTATATGTAGTATAAGTGGTGAATATATCATGATATATTAAACAAATAAGTATTTAATTTTAATGCTTTACAATTCGAATTTGACACGGATCGGTCGCTATATCGCTTATCGATAAATGTTTTTGCTCAATTTGTGTAATTTTTGGAGAAATTCGGAGGTCTCGTTACTGTTGCAAGACCTTTTGGAAACGTGGATTGAAGGTTGGGAAATACATTTTTAATTGTGTTTTGAAAGATTTTAGATACTATGTACATATATGTTCATAGGGTGCTCTCTTACATACTCTATTCTTGTTAAAACTTTTTCTTCTTTACATTTAGCAAAACGAGGATCATTAGAGCTCTGCCGTTCTTCTTGACACCGGGGTGTTTTGTGCCAAACTCTGCACTTTTTCTTGAGACTAACTTATCAAAATTTGTGCAAAATCAAGTGGCAGTTTTTTGCGCCACCTGTCGTATAAATTGTTGCTCTCGCTTCAATTCCTATGATACGCTTTGATTCCTCTGATCTACCATATAGATGGACAAATCAGTAGATCTTTTACTTATAACATTTTTTATAACACCCATAGTTTTTATTCCATTTATAACAGAAAATTGTGTTTACTTTATACTTAAAATTTTAAGCAATTTCCTATTTATAATATAAAAACATATATTGAATATACAAACATATCTACATATATTGAATATGTATGTACTCATATTAAATTGCGCGTTTTAACATAAATTGCATCGATATATCATTTACTATTAAAGAAGTATTCTTTCCGGTCATTGCACATTGGGGTTCACTAGCGAACATGGCATTTCAGTTATTCATTTACCGTTCGTCTCTTCGTGTTTTTTTGCATTTGTTGTTTATAAAGCATAAAAATGGCAGATATGCTCTTTCGCACTTCATTAAATATTTATTTATCGCCTGTGCAGGGATTTTTGTCAGTAAATACAATAAAGATTATTAGCGTTGCATTGATGCCTTACATGCAATGGATTTCAAGTATTTTTTTTGTTGTTATAATTTTAACTAAATTTAAAATGTTGTTTGTAAGCTTTGTTGTAAAGGGTGTGCTTTTGTGAGCTTTACAAATATTACTACAAACAACATGGAGACAAAATGATAAAATTGTTAATATTTTTGCTTTTTTAGTTCAAAAACTTATTTAAAAGTTAGTGATTGAGAAAAATGTTGGATATTTAACAACCGTGAAGCCTTTTATCTTCCACATACAAGTATAGGCTCAATTTTATATCATTTTCTCCACTATGTTGAACCAAGTAACAAATGACTTTACATTTGAGAAATAATTTATAATTATTAAAAATAAAATAATAGTTTATAATTCTTAAAAATAATTTAAAATTCATAAAAAAAACTTAAAATTCCTAGAATTCATTTCTCATTTAAGTCTTTTCTAACTCTTTGTATTTTATAAGAGTATTATTTTATACCTTAATTAAATGTAAAATATTATTCCCTCTTCTGATAAGATGAGATCAATGTTGAAATTTCAAGGTCTTTAATCATGTTTACCTTTTCCAAATAATTTTTAATTCATAATTTTTCAAAACTCTCTCTTTGCGTTTAGTTTCTTTAACTTTTAAGATTATTTTATTCTATTCTCATACTCTTAAGTTCGCAGCCCCATTTTGTCTCCTGGTATAAAGTCAATGCTCTAAGTTGCTATTCTCTATATATGGTATATATATGAAATTATGTACTTGCATAGTTTTATAGCATATAGTTGTGGCGCTGCGTTTTTATTCCATTTTCAACGCCGCCATGAATACGACAATTAACTAAATGATTTATGACACGAAAAATGCAATGTTGATTTCCTGTTGCGACAGTTGAATTATTGATTTTGCTGGCGGAGATTGTTTTAAAACCCTTTCTGAAAATATTCGTAGCCAGATAAAAGCATGTTCATATATACGTGTATACATTTATTTGAATATCGATAGCAGAAAGGTATGTCTAACCTACCAGTACATATGAACATATCAATAAATTCCCAAAAAAACAATAATGTCGTTTTGTAAAATTTACAATAACCTCTGATTGCGTAATTGTAATCATAGAGTAGAAGTACTTTCGATATTATGATACTATTCTCATTTCAATCGGTATATTATTTCATTTCAGTGGGAAATGTTTCATAATTATTGCATAGCTCAGCGATTCGATTAGCTGTATTGTTTTTCTGTACTCCGATTAAAATCGAATCGAATATCACCGTTAAAATATTGCACAGATTTCGGACAGTAGAAGAAGCTGTCACTTATTGTATAAGGTATATGGTCACCAACTCATTAAATCACTTTTTTCAAGAGGAAACTTAATCTACATAAGATTAGATTAGTTTGTAGGATTGATACTCGAGCAAAAGCTGACGTTGGATCTCATTTGGACAGCTGTTAACATTAGTATTTTGTGATACCCAAAATCTCTTAAAAATTGATCACAAAAACTAGAGGTGCTCCATCAACTTCCGACAGAAGACTTCACCTTCAACCCTTCTTCTTAGCTTCGGTCTATCCATGAAAACGGCAACAAAATCCTCGCAGGTGTGTGAGCAGAGAAGGAACCGTCCATAGATGGTTCCGCGATGCAGTGAACCCGATTGTCAGCAATGATATTGAAATAGTAAGGGGACGAGACAAAAAAACCCACTGTGTTGAAAATGCTCAACTAACTTAAGCCACTAAACTTGCCAGAAACTCCAAGCACTTTGAATGCATTTCAGTTATTTTCAACAATGTGAGATAACAAATTTAAGAATCTTCCAATTAATTCATTTACACCAAACATGTAGCGCTCACTTACTGAGAACAATTTCGTTGAAGAAATGCGAAAAAGAATTGCATAAAACGGGTGAATTAAATTTATATGCGACCAAAGCGTTTTACTGCATTAATATTGATTAAATTTATTGGAAAAAATTATTTGCGAACACACACGAGAATTTGGCTGAAACGAGGTGGCAACACACCAGTCGAAAAAACAACACGCTCAAGTGAGAGAGCAACAACTCTTCAAAGGTGTAAGTTGGCACTCGAACAATTGCACAACACGGTTCCATCACTGTTGCTAGGTAAGTTTTACATTGAAAAAATAAAAACAGATTCGGTTGACATTTTCATGTAATATTTCCAATTTACACGTAAAAATAATTAACGCAATGCTGGTGCATGGCTGGCTGTAATGCCAGCGCTTTAATTAAAAGCTGGGAAAAAATCCGCTTGAAAGTTGCGCATAAAGAATGTCAGAGAACATATTGCAAACCCAATAGGAAATTGGTTATAATAAAATATAATATTAGTGTGAAACAAAATTTCTTGTTTGTTGAAAAGCACAAATAAATAAAGTGAGAAATACCAAACTCTTGTATTCTTCGCCTGGTTGAGCGTTGGTGAACCAATTTTGTTTAAACCATATCAAATGTATATAAATGTACCACGTTAAATATTTTGTTGGGATCTCAAAGTCATGGATATTAAGCTAGTCCAGTAATTGTGACTTTTGTAATAGTGCTAATCGATGCTTATGTTTCAATAATGTCTGTTTGGTAAACTTGAATCTCTACATTTAATTTAGTTAAAAATTTTTTGTGACAAAGAACTGATATCATACATACGAGCAGTTCAAAAAATACAGTCTCTTGGAAAACATTGCAAAAATTAATCATGCTATAACAGCTAGAAAGCTTTCTCAATGGCTTAAAAAGTTGAAACAGGCAGATGACAATTTGGTTTGAAAATTAAAAAAAAAATCAGTTCCCGTGTAAATTGTCCACCCTTTGACTGCATAAATATGTATGTACATATTATATATAATATATAATGGATAAAGCGAAAATACAGATAAATTGTACAAAGCTGGAATATATGCGTCAGCTGACCAATTAATATTTTCATATATTTTCCAGCTTTGTGTTGTATATACTTCTGTATATAAATACGTTCGAACCTTTTTTTAAAGAGAACATATTTATGAAATCAAATTTCTGAGAAAATCGTATCGATTGGTTAATGCAAGCCTTATTTACAATAAATTGAAAAGATGGAACTTTAATAAAGTATTGAGCATATAACAGCGGCCAGCTTCATGCGATATTGAAAAGATAAAGGGTAATGAAAACTTGTGTCAACAGTTCAATGTACTTCGCCATATATGTACATATACGAGTATATGATTCATTTGCTTTCAAAGTTGTCCAAACTTTTCTACCTCAACAACTAATGCAGAGATGCACCACCACGTAAACGCCTCAAAACCAGCAATCCTTTAATCTAGCCAATACTCTCGGAATAAATTTTAAATATTTTGTGGTTACATATATCATATTCAAATTGCTTGTTTATCTTTCTTTTGTACATATCTCAAAATATTACTTTATCTTTTATTCGGATACTCCATAATCCAGTTTGCAGAGTGCAGAGCGCCATTATTTGCTTCAAAACATTGGAAAGTACAATCACCTGTATAAAATCACTAAAATTCGCTAACTTGTGTGAGGCACTTTCTTGATAAACACTTTTAAGAACTGCAAAAAACTAAAAAAGTTTTACAACAACAATAGTAAATGTTTATAATTCTGGGAAGCAAGTGTTAACTTTGTACAGTATATATGTATATAGATATAAATATAAATAAATACAGCGCGAGGTAATAACCGCAAAACTCGCAGCCAAGGTCAAGATAAACGAGCAACTATTGTTTCTTAGGTCAACCGCGTTTGTGGAATCAATATAGTACAAAAAAAAGCACAGCGATCAAAAGCCTCAGGTAGATGATCGGCGCTATGACAGTTTATTTGGTATACTAAAATATGTGATGGACGATAGATTAACCTTTATTAAGTGATATTAGAAAACGTTTCTGGAATTTTGTACTTAAATAAATATATCCCAAAACGGCTATTAATGTTCTTGACATCAGCTTTTCAAGTACATTTAAGCTATGTTCTTTTCCTAATGAACTAATACTAATGAATTGCTGCAAATGACATTATTTCTTAATTATCTGGCTAATGTATTTGCACACATACACACAGCCGAACATACATACCCAAAAGCACTCGTATTCCAACTGTTATTTACATAGCTGTTTTTTAAGTACATATGTACGTACTATACGTACCTATGTATACGATATGTACACTCAATACACTATTTTTCGTGCCCGTTTGCGTTTTTAAATGAAGTACCAAAATATTATAAATTATAATAACGGAAAGAGTAGACCACCAAAACTAAAAAATATTATATAATATTTTTATACCCTCAACAGGGTATATTAAATTTGCCAGGAAATTTATAACACCTAGAAACAATATTATACATAAATGGAAAGCATAATGAGCTGAGTCGATTTAGCGTCCGTCTGTCTGTTTGTATGTTGTACACCCAAACTAGTCTCTCAGTTGTTGAGATACGATCTGAAATTTAGCACACGTCATTTTCTCCCCAAAAATCTGCTCATTTGTCGAAACCGCCGATATCGGATATCGGAAAACTATAGCATATAGCTGCAATACAAACTGAACGAACAAATAGCGAGATATTTTCACGAAATTCGGAACGAATTATTGTCTAAATCAGCGGTACAATCTCTGGAGAAATTGTTTAGATCAGACTATTTTGGCATGTAGTTGCCATACAAACACACCGATAAAAATCACGACAAAAATATTTTTATACCATTTTGTGTTACAAAAACTGCACATGTGAAGTGTTAACGTTTTTTCTTGTCTCATAGTGACAATACCCCAATCAATGACCGAGCGAACTTCCGCCTTGAAAAAGATTCTCTGAAAAGCCATTATGCGGAGTCGAATTACCCAACAATAGTAGGGTTATACATTTGCTATATATATTAAGGTGTATGTCTATATATCTGATATAGGTAGAAATACACGTTACGAATATAAATCCCTATATAGACGCTCCAAACTGTATAGAGAAATGATCATGTGGTATATTTCCACAAATAACCTGCACAACTGAATAAGCTTTAGATCGAAAACATATGGGTTGTCATTAGTTTCAGTATATACCTTGAAATTCTCGTTCGAATCGAAGCCTCGAATCACCGCATCAGCTTCTAATATACTATATATTCCAACAGTACTATATATAACAGGAAACTCTGTCAAGAAGTATTGTTAGTTTCGCAAAGTATTGTCAAACCGCAGAGTTGTTAAAACATTCGTTCCAAAAATGAAATTTATCGCGCTATTATTCCTATTGTTTTGTGTCTTCTGGACAGCTACAAGTAATGATGTACAAAAAACTGAACAGAAAAATCGCTTTGGTCTTGTAAACCAACGAATTAGATCCTTGCGCGACAGTCTTGGTGGTATGTGGGCTACAGATACAACGACACCGAAACCCGTTGCAGCGGTAGGCAATGAAGATGATGAAGATCAATGGGATATCGGCACATTCTTGGGGCAGTTAGGCACAAAAGTGGGTTTGGTCGTTAAAAACGCAGTGAAAGATCTATTAGAAGTAGGTACTGGCATAAAGTGTCAATTTTAGTCTGTAACATTTTTTATTTGCACTGCAGTGTGTTGATAATGTATTCAACTTAAGCCCTGGTGAAAAGAAAAAAGAAACGAATAATAATAAGGATAATAAAGGCGGTGCTGGCGCAGCAAGTGCAAATTCGACTTTGAAACCAACCGAATCCACGACTGTTGGTAGTACCACAGTAAACCCAACCGAATCCACGACTGCTGGTGGCACGGGTAACGCTACAACTTCGAATGTTGCCTAGGTTAGCTACCGTTTGCGTCACTGTAACTAGTTGATCCGGTACTTGTGATTGGCGAGCAAGTAGATATTCCAAAATTAACAGTGGTCTAACCTCGAAATCATAAACTAGTAAATATGTTTGAAAATTGCATATAAACTATTCCTGTACTATATTGAATATATATTTTTTAGTTTCAAAATTGAAATTTGATTTGGTTTTGTTTTTCGTTAGCCTCACAGTTAACCTTGATTTGGTTTATTCGACAGCATTTGGTGTCGCAAGTGTTAAGAGACGCACCAAAATTAACGGTAAATACTACTATTTTGGAATGCATATTTATGTGGACACAGTTGGTTCTACATATATACATATTCTATAATTATAAACCAACATTTGTACTACTAAAGATTGTGTGTTCGATATATAATATTTATTTTGTAACGTTTGTGGATGTTTTGAGTTTTCGAGCTTTCAAGCATTCTTGGTTTGCGCTAGTTCTCTAGTAGTTTATGGTACGCTGTGTGGTTGCGATTGGAAGTCAAGGTGAATAACTCGTTTGGTTTTATAGGGTGATATTGTGCAGTGCGTTGTTTATAAGATTTAATAATATAATGTATAAGCTTCGTCTCAAAACATGTTAAGGATACATTTTTTGCAGTGGTCGGAAACATGTTTTTAAGCTAGAAAAAAGCCTATTGTATTAAAAAATACAGTGTATAAATTTCAATAGTACAGAAAAAAAGTAAATAAGTTTCCGCTAACTGTGTAATGCCTTTTGCTTTTAAGGTGAATCTTATCAGCGATTTTTCTTTTATGATCTCAATCGATTAATGGTGCATTGCTTTCAGTTTTTGGCATTTTTGGTATATATATATACAAAGTTCTCGGAGCGTAAAATATTATTCTTTGTTCTATCCCATTTTTAGACCCAAGGTCCAATTGTTCAAAGTAAGTTTGATAATTCTATACATTACCATTCACCGGTAAAATAATGGGTTGTCTATCATCAGGAATCACTGCAGGCTTAAGAAGCACCTCTTCAACATGGGCATAGCTTCTTCTCCAAACTGCCGGTTCTGCGACATAGAGCCGGAAACCCCTGAACATCTGCTGATGAGCTGCACAGCAGTCTGCAGATGCAGAATCAAGGCCCTGGGATCCATGTTTCCACATAGGGATTGTATCACCTCACTTACACCCAGCAGAATTTTGGAATTTATCAACATGCTGGGCCTAGATGATACGATATGACTTAGGGGAGGGCACAATAGACCATAGGTCGCGGTGCATACCTCGAAATTAATCTATCTATCTATCATCAGGAAGAATTTTAATCAGTACTATGTTGTCGTGCAAATGGAGAAGTAGTACTCTGATATACTCATACCAAACTGATTAACGAATCTGTATCACTTGATATTTCCTACACTACAAGTATATCTTAGAGTTTTGAAGGAAAGGCCAAACTCGATTTAATTATAGGTCTTAAAGTTTCTACTAAAATGGAAAACTTTTAAGTTATACTATATGTGTCAAATCAAGGGTTGGAGGGCTGAGCCTGATACTACGTCGCTATTTTGTTAAACATTAAACCTTTTCAAGTTATTTATATATTAAAAACATATTTAAAAACAAATTTTGACACTAACTGACAAAAAAGAAAAAAGCAAACTAAAATTTGTTTCAATTTATTAATAAATATACCAGTACAAGCAACCCAACACATAAGACTTTTGGTACGATACTAGCATTGAGACGCTTCATACTCAAAACCTTAACCAAAATGTGTTGAGTTGATCTATGAGAGATGTTGGGATTATCTGCTAACTCTGTGATGCCTGCACGATGATTTTCATCCTAAACATATTTTCAATGTTATCCTCATAAACAGAGGTGGATGGACCACTCGCATTCCAAGTTATCGCTAGCATCATTGAATGCTTCAAGTCATTCGAATACATGTGTTCGTGATAAAACAGTTTTCTTAATTTTGTTATCTTCTCAATGATTTTGTAGTCCTGATTCTGTTGGAAACACAAAACTTCAAGCGAACTCGTTGTTCAATTTTTCTTTTCATGGTGAAAATCGCCAAATAAACTGTTTGCATCGTGACTAAACAGCTGCCATTTATCTACTAATTGACCTAAGACGATAAAACTTCACGTGAACAAAAAAAAAAGATTGTACTAATTTAGGAAAAATTAGTTTTTTGATTCGGTTTGGGCACAGATTATAGGTTACTCGTGGTAAAATTTTATCAGATGGTATGTTTAAAAAAACAAAACTTGGTATGTACTTATTTGTGAAAAATTAAACCGAGTTTTAAGTTGACTCCGACACTGCCTGTTACCCTTTGAGTATCATATAACAGTATCCATTAATTTGGAATTTTCCGAGGTAATGACATCTGAAAAAGTGTCTAGTATGTTTTAGTTGTGTTATTTTTTTCGGTGTAGGGCAAAGATTATGCTGGCAAGAAAATTTTGCAAAGAGCAATGCGATTAGTGTATCGCTTAAACGGTAAAGTGAACTTTAGCAAAGTTCGACCGTTGACCGATAGACTGTTTAACTAGCTTCGTTGTGTTTTGCATTTATCCGACATAGAAAACAAAATGTTTCACCCACTAAGCAATAAAGAATGCTTCATAAAAGTTTTCCTTGTCATATCCACAGTGACGGTTGTGTTGGCGGAGCCAATGGAGGTAAGTACAAGAGCAGCTCAGTCGCTAAAATATTACATAAGATCGTTTGTTAAATTATATATGTATATCATACTACATTAATTTATATATACCACAAAATACAGATCGTCTCGCAGAATGAACAATCACAACCGTTTATATTTATTGAGAGAATGAAAGCGGCGCAGGGCGGGCACTCGAAGCTCAAGTCAATCCTAATTTTTCGCGATTATATGTAATGTGGCCAAAACTTCTGATACGTGTAACGTCCGAGTGGCAACAGTCTGTATTGGCGAAGAGTTTTGGCATAGCGAAGGTGCCAAACGAGCACGAAATGGCGCATTACAATTATGAACGCCACAATTTAAGAAATATGGCTGCAGAAGGTGAGGGTGAGCTAAGTAAAATAATCAAATTGCTAGTTAAAATAATGCTTATGTCTATTCACTAATGACAGTTGCAATGGAGAATCGCATCATTAACGTCGTTGTCACACTGATGCAAATACTATTGGCCTTGGATATTGCCATACTGGTGGTCTTCTTCATAATGTTGCTCAGCTACTTTTGCAAAACTAAGAAACCCAAGCAAGAGGTGGATGTGGTGAAGGCGTAGGCGAATTCTTTGTAAAATTAATAAAATATTTTCTTTCTGAAAATTAATAATATTTCTTAAAATATAAAAAACAAACAAAAAATAATAATAAATGCTATGCTTAATAAGAACAAATATATCTACTATAAAGAGTCCTACCTCTATGTAGAGGCTTTGTATGGCGGCTATAAGCTATAGTGTATAATTTGTTCGAAGCTTGTAGCTTTGCCTTGGGTGAATTTCGTGAAGATAGCTTGTCAAATAAATAAATTTTTCATTCACGAACTTAATTTTGTGCAATCAGTTTGTATGGCATCTATATACTATAGTGATCCGATATCGGCAATGCCGACTAATAAGCAGCTTCTTGAAGTGGAAAAGACGCGTGCAAAATTTCAAATCAATATCTCAAAAACTGAGTGCTTAGTTCTCGTATATACAGATAGAAATATGGACCAACAGAAGGACATGGTTAAATCGACTCACGGTGGTCACGCTTAATATAACCTATACATTGTGTATATATATATATTTGTTACTTTTAAAATATATACAATTTATTCTCTCATATTTTCGATATTGGAACTCGTAATCTGTATAATTTATGCATTTGATTTTCGAAGTGGTTACATTCACTAGTTTAATTAACATTTTTGCACACGAATTTAATTCCAATCGTCGTTCTGTGTGTGAATGCAAAACAACAAACTAATCATATCAATATGACTTCACCAACTTTTCCAACTAAATCAACGATGATACGAAAAAAGGGATAAAAAATAAAAACTTAAATCAATTTACATATTCAACGTTTTGTCGATAATTAACTCGGCGCGTGTTTATAAATGTACCGTCGACTGTGTTCGAAAATGTGCAGTTAACTTTCGATGTCGGTGCATTTTCATTAAAGTGTCAACACTCGTGTGTCGTTGTTTATCGCAAACCTAAAATTGTCATTTTCATTATATCTATGAAGCACACATTCCTCATCCTCATCCTCACACACACACACAAACACCAGACCACGAACTAGTGGTTCAGACTCAGGTTTGAGCAAATATAGACGTCAAAATAAATATCATACATACATACACACATGGTTCATGCAACTAGTTGTTGGTGTTGGTAGGAATATGTGCACGTAAATGGTGCTCTATGCACCAACTTCAATTGGTAAAGTGCAGCTTTTGAATTTGTGACATTAATGCAGCAATTTCGATGGCTAACCGATGTGACAGGTGGGATAACTAGTCGGTTGGCTGGGTTGTTGGGTGGTTGGAATGAAAATGGCGCGTGAATGTCAGATATTTAATAGACATATATATATATGGAGTATAATATTAATTTGTGAATATATTTGAATTAAAACTTATTAAATAGTGCTGAGGGGTGAGATTCGCAGAGCTAACTTGCAGTTTTATTTTTTTTGCTTGGCTTAGTAATTGATTGGAATCGCTGTCAGCACTGGTTAGTCAAAATATTAATATCCATCATTTTTTTATAAAAAACGAGAGAAGAAGTGTTTTATGTCCAAAGCGGTGATTTACAGTTATCACCCAGACGAAACATCATGGATTTACTATGTGAACTCCGCCGAAATTGCTAACGGAGGGATTCTACTAATACCAGAAACTTTTTTGTCATTACATTACATTACAAAGTCATATCTTTTATCATGGATTCAAGTTTAATTTTTTCTTATTTGTACACAAGTCTGATATAAACTAATTCTAGCTTACAAAAGGTAATTCTAGCGGCGTCTTACAAAAGGTTGCCTAAAGCTAAGTATTGTAAGCAAAAATTCTGAATATCGCCAGTGGAACTTCATTTATATGACAAATCTAAAATATTTTTTTAAAAAACAATAAATACAGCAATATTAAGATTAAAAAGTGATTCCGGCCGTTTTTGTGGATGAAACCTAATGAAAAAAAATTATCTCCTCAAAGATATTTTTCATACTGTGACCTACGGTCGAAAATTTATCATATGACGGCGTTTTCTTTAGTTTAAATTTAGAAAGTTATGGTCGTTTTTGTTCAGACCAAAAAACTGGTAAGTTGTATGAACTATATAAATAACATGCAAAAATTGGATAGTCATCGGGTCATTTGTCTTAAGCCAATTTGAAAAATTTTATTTTGGGTTTATTAAATTTCAGTATGTTTAAAAAATGTTGTATGAAAAAAAGCCAAACTAGGTGAGCCTCTAAAATACAGTTTCAATGTTGGTTGAAATCGCTAATATCAAATCTCCAAGTGGTCATCGATTGGATGATGTGGTCAATATTAAGTCTCCAGAAAATTTCAGTGACAGCAAATTTTATTTCAAAATGAACCGAAGAAAAATGTAAAATAATTGGTGGTACTCGTGCGATTAAGTACAGGTCATCACATAAAACGTCTCTCTGTCAGGAAAAATTATTGTCATACCGAATATTAGATTCGTTCCGATTTCCTATCCTTTACATTTGTGTAACTAAGGCTAATTTGGCTAACAAAACACTGAAATAAAAAACGATTCTTTCTGAATTTTTAAAGGTAAAAATTGCTATCGTTTTCGTCGATCTCGACCATTAGAATTAGACAAGGTTAGAGAGAGTAATTATGAAAAATCCGGCTATTGAGTTGTCTAGCTCGAAAGCGAGTCGATATTGCAGGACCTGAATGGCGCGTATTCGATCAAAAGCTGTCTTCTGTTAATATCCTTTCTTTAGCGTCCCTTTACGATTTGGACTGTTTGTCTATTGTATATTCTTTCGAGAAGCAGTATTCGTGTTTAAGGGGTTTTATCTACCTGCGCTTTTCTGGTGATTTTTTCTTTGATGAGTAAGTAAAAAATATGCATTTGCAGAATTTCATCTACTTTAATAGATAGGCTGTAGATCCAATTTTTGATTTTTACAAACTAGCAACTAGCTTTTCAAAAAAAAAATGTTTCTTTGTGAAAAAATGTACTTTTCGGAGTTGCTTAGAATTGAAATTATTGTCAAAAATCTTATTCATGCCATCATTTCAGAAAAATATATTATATCTAAGAAGCCCGTGTAAAAATTGCAAGTCGATCGATCTAGCTGTTTCAGTGAAATTTCAATCACCGACTCTGAAAACAGTGCTTTGATCAAAGAACGTTTAAAATTTTTCGGAGCTGATTACATTAAGTTAAAAAATTCTTACAAATACCCCATATCATCGAATCTATTTGCTGGTCAACTTCAATTATATATGTATGTAAAAAATTGGTTTATATTAACATCACACAAATTTTCATTCATAGCGGTCGCTCATTGGCAGGCAACAAAATTGCAAGAGAGTATGAAAATTCAAGCTTCTTCTCTTATAGTGGATGCATCTACAATATCTATCTCGGAAAAAAGAACTTAAGTGGGAAGAGAGGCTAAGTTAGAAGGCTTAACTAATGAAATAGCTCATTTGCCATCACTGTTCCTCTATAAATTGCCTAAAGAGATAATTATTATTATTCATTAAAGATTTCTCATTTTCGATATGACCCCAAGTAATATTATAAGAATTAATTGACAAATATTAAAGGCAAATCCAATGCCGATAAACACGTTATATGCGCTGTTATTTGGCAGTTTATTAGCTTCACAAATATTTGAATACACACAGACATTTATAAATATATATACACACAAACATATTCATACAAGTGTAATCCCTTCAAGCTTGACGCAAATCAAACATATAATTTTCCAACCTTCGGCACCTGATAACATTTGACACTAATTGACCACACACGCTCGTGGTAACCGTAAAATATCCACCAACACACAAGCAAATATTTACATATACACACACAATTAAGTGGATTAAAGCATAACTCAATAAATCAAAAGACACAAGTTAAAATACTACCGAAATCTACTACACTTTACATACTTGTATTAAATGCGCACACATACATATGTTTATATAAATATATCACTTCAACCACATGAGTGTAAATATATGTACGAAAGAGCACACAAATTTACCCGTCCGGGTGACACCAAATATTATAAATGTGTGTTATTGTTGTTGCAGTTGGTAGCAAACCCGTCAAACTTCGTTCGATGTGACGCACGATTGAATTAATGTTTAGCTAAAGGCTCAGACGGAAGTGTGGACAGACAGCTAGCAAATACTGTTGACACGATGACACGATATGGTGTGCCGACAACAGTACATATTAAATCAAGTCATCAAAATAAATACGCTGGCATAGCTTAAAGCACGCGACTGTAACAGCAACACCAACCAAGAATAAAAATCATTATAATAACAATAGGCTCTGCCACACGAACTACACAGGCTGCCACAAATATAAACATGAATTAGGTGAATACGAGTAGACTGGCGCAAACGCTTTGAATTACAAACTTAGCTGTTGGCTGTTGGTATAAGTATGCCTAGAACTAAATTGCGTTTAGCACATTTATGGTATAAAGAACCCCGTTGGGAAATTCTTCGACAGCATTTTGGAACTTAGTGTGGCATTTTAATTGAAAAAGTCTAGATTTCAAGGTAACTCCACACTTACCAAATCATGCTGAGAAAATAACTTAGCTTGATTAAATTTCAAAAACCCCTTTTTCTCAAAAAATTTCGAGTTAGAAACGATGTCCTCGAAAAATTTCGGAGCATGTACCGAAGCTTTTTTTCTGTACTTCAGTGAGAGTACGGTAAAACTTTTATCTAACAGCGATCAGCTCTTGGTAAGAATTTCCGGAAAAACTCCATTTAACACAAAATCATTATAAAAATGAATATAGTTCACTAAAAACAAAAAAAAAAACACGCTTTTAAACCACAAATGAACAGATAGAAATGTTGACCGAAAAATTTTTGTATTATTGTGAGAAAAGCGTGGGATGGTTTGTGCCAAATTTTTCGTATATCGAGCACATCACACTTTGATGTGATTACACTTCTCCGGACCTACTCAACCACCAATTTCTACCAAACTTATCCTATGTTAAATTGTGAAAATATATGTTATTGAAAATAGGGGAAATTGTGTCAAAATGGGTTAAATGGGGTCAAAAAAGGTTAAATGGGGTCAATACCCCCATTTACCTAATATAAAGATTTTCGACCTTCCAGTTGTCTTTATACACATATATCGGCCTATGTGGGAGTTATTTTAATGAAATTGAGAAAGCGCATTTTTCTAATAACAACGTATCTTTGTACCTAAAATGGATAGAAACAGGCGGAAACTAGCATTAGCCCCCTATAAGCTGCACCCTTTCCAAACCTTTTTGTAATATAAAGTTTTGCCAACACCTGAAGGTATTAAGCCGGCTTTGAACATTGCAAGTTGAAAGAGCATAAAACGTTCGGTTAACATACATAAGTATATCCGAACTCACCCCCTTGATTGATTGATTTTTTCTTGGTTTTTTTTTTTATAGAAAATGCGGAAATGCGTTATTATTAAAATCTGTAAAAATATACAAAATGGTTTTATTGTACCCGTAGCATTTTTATATATTTCGATGCGATAGCCTTTAAAAATAAAATACTAAAATTTTAAATTAAAAACTCTAATAGTTTTTGAGTTACAGCCCTCTAAAGTCTAACCACTCAGTTCAATCAGCTCCGCAAGTTTATCCTTAAACGCGTTTTTCTCAAAACTAAATTTTGTTTGAGTGAACAATTTGCTTGTGTGATAGTTCTTTGTACAATTTGTTCATTCGTTTTTCAAAAACGAGCAAAATATTGATCAAAATAGTATTTTTTTTTTATTCCGCAATTTTGTCAATATTTGATTTTTTTCGACTGTAGGTTATTGTAAAAGCCATATTTCCTAGTCGCGACATTTTTTTTACTTTTCAACAATGGAGAATAGCGGGCCCTGCAGCAGTGTATGGCATTTCTTTAGCGCCGTCGAGACTCGTTATGTAACTTGAAAAAAAAAAATTCAAATTCAATTAATTTTTTCTTCAAAAACTTTACACTTTATTCTCAAAATATGTGCATATATACCCTTAAAGTTTATAACAATTGATAAGTATTTTTATTTTCTTTGCAATTTTCAAAAATCGCTTCTTTTGGGCTGTGACATTTGGTGTGCCCTTAGCTCAGCAGTTGGTTTTTAAGTTTAGAAATAAAATGTTTTCTCTATGCTTATATGTACATATTTAAGCATTATTGAAAAAGGAAACTACTACGAAGGCTACTAGGAAGCTGTCATAACATGTTTACAAGCTTATGAGCGTCTGAGTAAATGCTTATTTACTTCTGTTGTGCCTTCATATATTTAGTAGACTTAAATAACCTACCAATAAATATTTTATGTATTAATTTACTCAATTTCATAAATCTTAAAAAATGAATAAATATATAAAAATGTTCCATATAGTTGCAAACCATTTGAAAAAAAGCTAAAATAATTTCTACTAAATACCACTGAAATTTCAAGCTGCAACGCATTGATTCTTCAGAACCACACGGAATGTATCAACAAAATGTATAAAACTCGAGTAATCCTTGCGTTGGTCACAATCAGTACACTAAAAACACACACAAAAGATACATATACATACAAACATGCATAACCTATACATGAATGCATGTATTCAAAAGCCACCACAAACACAGAGTTAAATATAAATACAAACAACAAACCACTAAGTCAGCCAAACACAGATCTCAACCAACCACCCAAACCCACCAACACAGCCGCAACCCGTTAACCTTTGCCGACATCTTTTCCTCCGCCACTTTGTGTTTATTCAACTGGCTGCTTTTAGCAAATCCTTAGCCTTTAGTTTGCTTTGCAAATACTATTCTATTTCATTTTATTTGATTTTATTTTATTCAAACATTTTTCGGTCGGTGAGCAGAGCACAACGCAATTCCAGCGATGCTGAAAAGAGCAGTCGAAATGGCGCAGCAGAAGATTTTCAAATATTGAAAATCCGCAAATAATCCGCAAACATATGATATATGTGCATATATATATATATATATATATATTTCATTTGTATATATGTATGTACTACGTGCCTGGCAGTTAGCACTCGCATACATACATAAGCAACGAACTTTTCATGACCGCATGTGTGTGTAGTGCCAAAAAACGGTTAGTACGTAACTGTTATTTCAGTTGGAAAAATATTAAATTGTAACAAAAAGGTTTTGAAACTGACAAAGTAGTGAAACTCCTCTATAAATCCGCATATAGCTATGTGCATATGCGTGTGTGCTTGTGTGACTACTTGCATATGTGTAGCGTCACCTGATCTTCAATAGTATTTGGCATGCAGAACGTGTTTTGTGGCTGGCACCTTTCGGGATACACAGACACGCATGCACGTTTTCATCTAGAAAACTAAACTGTTTGCTTGCGGTTCGGAGAAGGAAGCAAAGTATGTATTAACACTGTGAAAAATATTGGTTTATTTAGTGGTCAGATTAAAGGCAAGTTATAATGTTTGCCGGGTGCAATCTGCCAACTACGTGTCATAGGGCGCATAAGTGCGGTAATTTAGTTTTAATCGGAAAACTTAATTGTGAATGATGGATCTGCTCGAAAGAGATTGCTAGTAAAATTATTATTTCAAACTGCTGTTCATATTCTTAAGTGGGAAGAAAGAGTTGTTAGGGATGAGAAGATATTTTTTTTAAATAATTAATAAAATGTTTGTAAAAATTTCTAATAATTAGCTAATTAGACCTATTATATTACCGCTAACATCTTGGCAAATCTTTCGAACAGCTATTCTCGAACATTTATATCCAGAACTTCTTTCTTTTCCGGTACATTAGCGATGTTACCATATACTAAATTAATATGCAATAGCCAGTATCGCCTTATTTTTTGATAAACTTGTAAATGTCAGTTGCATGAAGGGATACATGTATAAACTTCGAGCTACAACTGAGTACTAATACCCTCAACGGGGTATATTAAGTTTGCCAAGATGTTTGAAACACTTCGCACGTCGCAGACTTTATAAAGTATATATAAATAATCCATCTGTATATACGCGAACTAGTCCATATAACATATTGCTGCCATACAAATTGACCGATCCAACTCAAGTCCTTCTAAGGAAAGCTTTTTGATCTGAAAAGTTATGTTTTGCGAAATCGGGCACAAATTATTTGCGAAAGCATCGCCACAATCTCTGAACGTATTATTCAGATTAGACTACTATATCATATAGCTGTCATACAAAGCTCTTGTATGGACACTTTTTTAATTGTGAAGAATGCCGAACCAAACATAACTTTGTTTTTTTGTTAATAAATCCAAGCTACATTAAGGGATATATTTTTATTTTTGATATATATCTGGTGTACTGTGAGTCAACCCGAGAGTGTTGTACATGCTTGTAATTTCGATATTCTGCTAATTCTCAAATCCAACATGAAATTAGATGTTTCCGCCGAATTTGTAAATGACACCGTGAAGATCTCACTACTTAGTCGAAATTCATTTGACTTCCAAGTTTGAAGACTAAAATTTTTAATTTTGGTGGTAGATAACATATATACGAAATTCTAACGTCGACTTTTTCATAAGTGTTTTCGACTTTTACGAAATCGGTGACTTGAGATAGCGAGAGAATGAGTCACTAACTTTCAAATTTATTTTGAAGAACGAAATCTTGAAATCTTTATCTTGGTTTAATAGAAAAATATGCAGCGTATCCGTTTGCTAGGTATCAACACTTTTTGACAGCAGGGAGGTCTATTAATTTATAGAGAGGCCAATATATTGGCGAAATGGAAAAGCTGTTTTACAACAACAGGTCTTCTCACTACTCATGATAATATGTCCTTCTCTAGTTGCTTTGGTATTAGTGGTAGTTACGCCATCAACTTATTCTGGGCAACATTCGTCATTCGTTGATAAAAAAAGAAAAAACCTCCAATTATTATTTTTTATTGGTTTACTAGATCGTGTCGGCTTCTGATCTCTAATTATTTCATAAAAATTAAATTAAGATACTCAGATTATATAAAATAATTATGAGTAATCTGGAAGGTAATTTTTGAATCTTTTAGGAAAAATAAAATGCCTTAATTATTTGCAATTTTCTTCAGAAACAAGTTAAACATTTTTTCTATATTTGTTGGATCATCAAATTAGAAATCATTAACGATCACCTATCGAATACATATGGAAATCATTCATTGCCGTAAATTCCTTAAAAAGTGCGTTCTATTTCATACGTTTCGTATACCAATCTGTGCCTCTAAAATATTACTCTACTTTAATTCATTGTCCTTTTCCTACTGGGATGAACCAGTACGTATATGCAGCTTAAACTTACGTGTGTTGAACTTAAACCACACAAATGGCAAATACTTGGCTTGTTTCTTTTCAATGCATTAAATAGTAACTCTTACTGATACATTCAGTAAACCAAAAAACAAATGTTCAATAAATTCCAAATATTGTAGAAGCTCTCATAAATATTACTAAAACTATCTAAATCAGATCTAAATTATACAATATATCATAACTTAAGTTTTCACAAACTTTCTGAAACAATTTTTACATCTTACTAACATATCTCTGGCCACTCCACCCAACCACTTACTGGGTTATGGCCATACGCTATTCCTCCACTCAAACGTACACATATCTTTTCTCTAGTGTCGCTTGTGTTTTCTATTTTCTGTTGTGTGTTTTGAATTTTAAAAACTTTTTACGTTTACTTGCCATTGTCGCTGCGCTTACAGGGATTAAAGTTAATCCATTAAGGTTACAACTCAAATCGAGCGAAAGATTCGCACAGCGTCGAGCAGACAGGCGGATTTCCTAACCGTAAAATGTGTGATATTAACTGTCATTCATTTGGCTTGCGCTTTCAAATCAGTCTCGGCGAATTTGCTAACTGTAAAAGGTGTTGTGGAAAGTTTAATGGTTCCTTGGCAGCCAACGAACTGTGGAGATTCAAAGTAGATTGCTTTCAATTAAATATTTAGACAAAATTTCATATTATGTTCTTTCTGTTTGTATTTGAAAAGAGAAATAAGTTTCATATATTATACTCACAAAAACTTCGTCGTTTCTCTAAATAATTTATATAAGTCAATTAGTCGTAAGAAATATTAATTTAAATGTCGATCAAGTTTTATTCGCTGCTTGAAATTTTACGATTTTAATAGAAAAAAAGTTGCCACATATTTGAAAAAGTCAAATTTTTAAGTCGAACTTTTGTTAACTAATTCAGTAGTAAAATAATATTCTCTACTGAGTATGTATATATTAGGGTGGATAAAAAAATATCAATGTTTATTGTTGGCTTCGTACTCTGAAAAATTTGTTAAAAGAAGCGTCTTAGAAACGCTCCAAATATGCGCTCTTAATTGTAACGGAAAAGTCCTCCACGTAACGGTTTTCAATTTCAATCAGATGCTCTACAAAACGGTCTCGTAATGGTTTTTTCGTAAACCTAACCATAAAGATAATAACGGTTGAAGTTTGATTAAGGTTTTTTTCTTATGAAATTAATAGTTCTATGGAAAAAAGTGAGAGGAAAACTCATAGTTTTGTAGAAAATTTACTGCTAAGGTCTCTTAGAGTTGTCTAAGAACCTATTTATTAGAGTACCAAGCGAAAAAAATATCTGTATTTTTTGACCCACCCTAGAATATGTAACCTATTTTTGAAATCAAATTCCTCAAGATTTTTCAGGGGTGCGACTCTGCTAAAATGTAGGCATCACTTCAACCTTAGACTGTATCAACCTTAGAGTAGATTATATACTTCGAATTAAGTTGAGCTTATAATATAACCAATAAAAGAGATTTGTCAAGCTGAAGCCAACTTTTTTACACTCAAATACACTCGTCAGCTCAAATACCACACACTCATATTAACTTTATTGTTGCGCAAAACAATTCTAAATCCTAAAATTTCCATACGCCTATACTCTTTCAAGCACATATATTATATATATTTTTATATATTTATATCGAGTGCTCCTCAATATTTCAATAGCAGTGCATAGTTTGCGGTCGAGGTGAAATTGCAAAAGAAATTTGGCTGTAACCACGCGTTGCAACTTGGAGCGGTAATAACTGACACTATTAACTATGCATATGTGTAAAGAAGTACCACCAAAAAAAAAAAAAAAAAACACAGCGAAGAGTTGTGCAAAGAGTGTAGTCGGAGAATATATGCACAGAATTTGATTTTTACATGTGTGAAAAGAAAGTATTCTCGCAAGCAAAATGTTAGAAATGCAACAAATCGCAACACCTAACGGCTGTTTGTGCAAGTGTTGTTTGTGCCGTGAGTGTTACAGTTACGAATAAAAGTAGCATATTGAATGAGAGATATCTTTGTATTTTACAAATATTTGTAAATGCACAAGGCAATGCCGTGTAGATGGCGGTTACGTGGCTGGAAAACTCGCAACGATGGCAAATGTAGAGAAGAAAACAGTGACGCGATAAATTGAACGTACATTAAAGTTACTCGAACTTTTTTAGATGATCTTCCTTAGATACAAATTTTGATTTCAGTCTTGAAAGGTCTTAAAAGATGTTATTACATGCTCCTAAATGTATACTACACAGTAACTGTCCAGTACTACTTCAGAGTTAAGTAGAAATTGTTGCCTATATTTAGGATCAAACTGTATAAAACAAATTCAGGGGTTGCAAATTATCTGGTATATAAACTTCCACTGCAGAATCGAGAATTCTAATATTTGAGAAAATTTTAAACTCATCCAATATATCGCAAGACAAGTTTATACAAGTTCTTTCGAAAGTAGCCGAGATTTCTGCGCAACCCGTTCACTATTTGCGCCAACTGTCTCCTGCATTATGTAGTCACTTCTTCACCTATGCGCATACATATGTATAGATATCGCCGAAAAGTGTGCAATCTTTGCGGCAATGCCGAATGCCATTTTCATGTTGCGAAGAGCAGCTGGCGCAACAAATGCACTTAACCTGCTTGCATTATTCATGTTTTTACTCGCGTGCTAACACATACTCCCCTTACATACCAACATATATACACATGTGTATCTAAAAGACACTGCTTTAGTCACAAGAGAAAATTTTTTGGTGGAATAAGATATAAACATATAAATATATGTACATAACTTATGTATGTATTTACGACAAATGTATGTGTAGGCATTAAAGATGTATATTCGCTGCTGAAATATTCGTTAAAATATTCTAGATGCATCGATTGCTACCAAAAACACTCTTTCCCTGGCTTTTTTTTTTGAGCAATTTTCAAATGTTAGGCTTCTCTGACAATATGAGCGCGGTACTTCTGAAGCAGTAAAGTAAGGTAAATTCAGCCTTGAAAAGTCAAAGAAAGATTTAATTACCGGCTTTGGAAACTCTGAAACTCTTCAGTATTTTCTGTAGACCACAACTGCACCCTGATAATGCCAAAGAATGACTGCTGTTAATGCTTTGTTTAGTAATTTTCAGTACATACTCTGAACTTAAATATATTCCAAAAATACAGCAGGCAAATGAAACTTGAGATAGCTAAATCAATATATCCGGAAATATATCTAGTATCTTCTGCTTCAAAGTATACAACGTCTGTTCCGCTTTCATTGTACTCTGAACATATTTACTCAGTATACTCTCCAGAAGATACTCGCTCACAATAATTATTACTACTCCTTCAATCTTTCTAGAATAGTTTAAAGAGTTTATAAGCATAGTATTTTGATGCGGATTTGTTCTTCAGGACTTTAGGAGCGATACTCCATAATAAGTTTTTAAGACGTTTTGGTATTCAGCCGAATAAAACCATTAATGAGGAACGTTGCCGACAACAACTCATTAAGTTGAAACAAGCGATTACCGAAAAACGCACAGCATTCGCACTAAACACGAAGCAATAATTTTACGTCATAATATCCGTCGACCCCATCTTGCCAACCCGGTTAAAAAATATTTGGAAAACAGCTGCTTGGAAGTTTTGCTTCACCTGCCTTATATCCCAGACCTTGCCCATTCTGACTACCATTTATTTTGGTTGATGCAGAATACACTCACCGGCTTTTGCATGGTTGTCTCTATTCGATAAACCTATAGTCATAACTTTGCTTAAGATTGTATGTAGTCAAGGCTTTCTTCACTTGAACTTTTCAACGTAAAAGAACTTCGTCGCTTCCATTTTAAGTTTTTCTTCAATTTTGGGGATATCGATTTAAAATTGTGCACACCGTTCCTCCTCAAGAAGCCGCTCATTTGTTCGTATCGTCAATATCGTACTACTATAGCATATAGTTGCCACACAAACTGAACGATCGAAATCAAGTGCTTGTATGAAAAACTCTTTTATTAGACGAGATATATTCTTGAAACTTGGTACAGATTAATGCCTAAGAAATTGCTTTTATCTGCAAAAAATTGTTCAGATCGAATAACTATAGCATATAGCTGGCATACAACTGACCGTTCAAATTTAATAAATATAAGGATCTTTTTATACACTTTTATGCTATAAGAAATATACCTGAGATGGGTATAATAGCTGCGCTGTAAACGAAGTTAACATTCTATTTTATAACTTTTCAGTTGTGCATGCACTCAAATAATTTCTATAAAATCGTTATATTATATAATAAAATCTCTATATGTGCATTCGTGTGCTTACAACTCCCTATTTTCAATGCTTTACTGCTCCGTTGGAGCCTATTCGTACGCTCGTAAGTGCATTTGTTTCAGCCAAAGCAACATAAATTAAATTTGTTTCAAGTTTTCTACGAAAAAATCTAACTTACTTACATTTATCTATCGGCATATGCAACACAAACACAAACATCTACATATATACGAGTGCTTTCTAACAGCAAGTAAGTGGAGGCAGTGAGCATTTGAGCGGCAGCCACGTAAGGAAATTTTTAAGTTTTCTCAAACGTAAAATTGCACACGTAACTTCGTTTACGTGCAGCTTGAAGTCATTTGCCCAGCAGACACACACACACACGCATACATATACGCCTGCAGATGTACAAAATAGGTGATTTTTTTTTTAGTAGTTTTCTAGAAAATTGAAAGTAACCGAAGCAAAATGTTTTGCACAAAATTGAGTTTAGTGACTGTCAGTGTTCACACACGCTCATCGCTGCGCTTGTATATTTACTGTTTTTGAGTTTCTATGCATGCATACTTTATATACTTGTATACATATACTATACATATATATGCATATATATATATATATATATGTGTGTATGTGTGTTTGTGTGTACGTGTGCTTGTTTGGTTGTGTTTCGTAATAGAAAAATTGAAGTATGCTTTGACAGCTGCCGGCTGCTGATTGCTGCTGTTTCTCCAGCTTTTGTTGCCATATTTCACTATTTCGGAGCATCTAATAGCCAACGGCAGCAACATCATGACTTAATTTTTTTTTAAATTTTCCACATTTTTTTTTTTTGCAATTTATTGAGTTTTCCTTATGAAAGAAAATTGCAAACTGCTTGTCAGCAAACAATATTGAAAAGCAATGCTTTTTGTTTGCTTTCTAAAAATACTCAGGTAGTTTTTGGGAAATACGAATATTTAGCAGTGAGTTTGTAAGTTCAATTACACCTGCAGTCACACTTGTCAACTGAATGTGCAAACTTATTGCAAGTGTGGTTTTCTTGAGGACATACATGCATACCTACTAGTATGAGTGTTTTATGCGAGTGTAAGTGAGTTAGATGTTGCTTGGGCTATGCTTTGATTTGGGAAAAACAAATTTAGCTAATGGACATACGGACGAGTGGTGGAGAAAGAAGGGTGCTGGGTACAGAGAGGTTAAGATGAAGCACAAATAAAAATTAAAATTTTCCATACAAGCACTTGATTTTATTAGATCTGTTTGTATGCTTGCTATATGCTATAGTGTTCCAATAACGCCGATTCCGACAAATAAGCAGCTTCTAGGAGAGGAAATGACGTGTGCAAAATTTCACTTCGATATCTCTTTTTTTTGGGTATGTCTTGTTTACCTAGATCTATGTACATATGAAGCCAAAGTAATGGTTCTGAGCCTTATCTCTATAATGTCTCGAATTGTGAGTTTAAATCATTAAAATATCGTTAGCATAATATCGTTTCTGTCACGTAGGATTATATAGTATAACTTTCTTAAAGCGGCCGATAACACGAATATCTTTAATGAAGCACCAGAGATATATGGGGTTAATGGCTATGGTATTTAGCTTTCACTAACACCAAGGGTTAACAAAGTTCATGTTCTCGACAACACAAAAACATTAGATCAGCAAGGACCATATTTGAAGGAAATCCAAAAACAAAGCAAACGACCAACCTCTCGGATTGACTCGGACCATCTAGAGCAAATGCTCTTACATTACATTTTTCTGAAATTACATTTTTCTCCACTAGAACTGTTTATAGATTTGATGAACAAATTTTTGGACGTCTTCTTTTAATAGCTGAATTAATTGGATCTGTAAGGAAATTGCCCTTTATAAATCACTTTATATATTTGTTCTCTTTAGACCCGAAAGCAAATAAAAATCTCCAAAAAGAGTTTTTAGAAACATGCCACACTTCCGGCGGTAATATGTACCCCTCGAGCATCTCCTCTCATCTTAAAGTTCTGCCAACGTCACTGCTATGGAAACAAAGCACATTTTTTCTATCTACTTCTTACTATTTTTGCATGCATTTTCATTAAAACAGACCGGTGCCTCGTCACATCTACCAGCAGTTAAATATACACATGTCTACATGTGACAGATATAGGGTTAAACATTTTATTTTTTTATCCTTACTTCTGTTGCCTGTCATTTGGTTTTTCATCGATGTCTTATTCACTTTCATATTCAATCAGCACATTCTGCATTAGCAATCGCATGATATTTTGCAAACTTTGTCAAGCCGTGCGTAACACTTGGTTTGTGCCCTCGTCTACAATTGTTTTAGCATTTGATTTGATTTTAAGAAAAAGCAAAAAATGCAACAGACACTCGAGTGGGTGGACAAATTTAGTTTTGGTTTTACATTTAGCTATCTAAATGCACCAATTTTGAGCCAATTTTAGCAGAAGGCGAAGAGCTAATGATTGTTTTGCTTTTGGAATAACTATGGCGGTTG
Source organism: Bactrocera oleae (assembly GCF_042242935.1). NCBI lineage: Eukaryota > Metazoa > Arthropoda > Insecta > Diptera > Tephritidae > Bactrocera > Bactrocera oleae. Next base: position 66,890,732 of record NC_091540.1, on the reverse strand, counting down.
AGTTTAGTTTAGGTGTGCTAGCGAAAGTCTATTTTATAGAGTTGGAATGTTGCTTCTACAGTGAAAGCAAGTGGCAACCCCTTTACAAAAATATATTATATACTTCTTTCTTTTTTCTTAAACACACGTTGTTTGATGTGCACATTTTAAAATTTCTTTTATTTGTTCAATTTAATTGAGTAAAATATGTAATCAGGTGGCATCCCTGCTCAAAAACATTTTCGTCTGTAGTTTTCTTAACTTCTGTTTTTATTCGGACACCTAAATTTCAAAATGTATGCTTAGTTTTATGAAAATAAAATTTTCAAACAAATGGCAACTCTATTTCAAACACAATCTTCACTTCTATGAAGTATGTTCAACTCTAAGCCTTTTTAAAAATTTTATCTTTAGACAAAAATTTTATTATTCTCTAATTTTTATTAAATTACAAATCATAAACAGGTGGCAAGGCTCTACCAAAAATAGCTTTGTTAAACCTTTCTTAAAAATTTTTTTAATTTGTATTGCTTCTTTATCATATATATATTTTTGACTTAGTATTTCAAGCCAGTGGCAACTTTTTTCGTTTTGTGTCTGGAACAAACAACAAAAAATATTTGTGTTGGCTCATAATTCGCTTGATCATATGTAAACTGCACACGTAATGAAGCTTTTTACCCGCCAAAGTTTTTTAAAGTCGTCTGGCTTTTCTCTCATGCTTTAAAAAAAGCTCTCAAAGTCTCGGTCAAATATAGGTCATTATATAATACATTCGATCAAGTTGCTGTGGGTCAAAATAGCAACTCATGACAACACCATTATTGTAAAAAATATATTTGTATATTCCCAACAGCAGGATAAGACATCTGGCTGAGAACAGGTCCAAGATCATCTATCTTCTACGATTCAACCGCATTTAATTTCGAGATTTCAAGGTCTATCTGGTTAAACTACATGGATCTAGTGGGCTCGTTTGCAACATCCAAAAGGAAACGTCGCAGATCTTTTCATATGTATATATATATATATATAAATGATCGATATAACAGCTGAGTTGATTTAGCCATGTGAGTTTATCCGTTTGTCTGTATATACGCGAACTACAAGTAGTCCCTCAGTTTTTGAGCTATCGGTCTGAGACTTTTTATTGTTTTTTTCTGTTTTTACCTGATATTCGGGCTGCTAGTCGCTAACTGTAGCATGAGCATCTCTCCAGTTAGACTAGAAATCTTTCAGATTACTAAATTTCAGAGCTGTTTGCCAGAAGATAGGATCTTATTATTTCCTTCTTGACTGCGCCGTTTTGGCAAGATTAAGAATAAAATATCATGGATCTTACGCCTTTAACTATTTGGGCTAAATAGTTGAAGCCAAAACAGACTTATCGAATTCGATACATAGCCAACGAGAATTCATATTGGGTTCGTCTTATTAAAGCTCACACTGCAGTGCAAACGAAGAGAGTCGGAGAAGAAGACAAAACTATAGTGACTAAAATTAATAACGGAAGGGCTTACGGATTCAGCAGAATCTCTGTTCATCTATTTATGGATTAGTCGCATCCCGTTAAATTAAATTTCAGTTAGTTATCATGTAGAGCTTTTAACTTATATAATATATACAATCAGCTACTACAAACATCTTAGACTAAAAAAAATATTAAATTTATTTGTCTAAATAATAAATTCCACTCGACCTCTCGAGTTGACATTTCAAAGGACTGCCATAAAATAAAATAAAATATGTTGCTATTATTATAAAATTTTATTTACGTAACTTCACAATGGTCTGCTGTATATTAAAAATAGCAAAAATATAAATCACCAGCACCAAGCAAAGCTAGTGGACATTTTGTCAGCTGCAGCAATGGATTCAACGGTTACACCAATGTAAGGTCTTAGTACAGCCGGGTGTGTGCATATACATACATATAGAGATATGTACATATGTGTGACCTCCAAATAACGGCTTCACTATTTAGCAGCTTACAGTTCAGGTGGTCAGCATGGTCTGCACGTAAGCTGAGAGATGTGTCATTACCAGCCGCGTATCACACGTTCCGCGTCGTGTGCTGTCGGGTGTCACAATGACGGGTTCATTGTTCACTCGTTCAATGTAATATTTTGTAGCAAAAAGTTTTCTCAAAAAAAAACCAAAACTTCTTTTTGTCTTTTTATTATTGTTGCCAGACTTTGGGTTTTTTTGGTATATACATTTTTTTTTTACCTTTATTCTTGTTGCATTTCTCTGCGGATATGTCGCCACGGATTTACGTGTGACGCCATCAATTTCGTATTTTTTTCTTGCTTTATTCTCTCGCCTTTCGTGCTTTACTATTTACACTTTGCTTTGTTTTCGCTTCCAGCCACAGTTTACTTTTCGCAAATCGTAGTTTTACGTGTTGTTGTTCACACAGATTGCATCAGCGAGGAGAAAGAAATAAAAAAAAGAAGATTTAAAAGTATAAAAAATAAAAATAAAAATGCGAAAATGTATAAAAAAAATATTAAAAAATGTAAAAGAAATCAATATGTACAGGAAAATATGGAAAAAAATGACATAACCCGAGTTGGTGGTTGTTGTATTTTTGGGCAGACAGAATGTGTAATTTTTGAAACAAAGAAAGATGGATTAAGTATTCATGTAGCATATGGCATATTCAGGAACCATGAAGGACTACCAAAAAAATAATAATAAAAACAATTTCTCTGACACTGACATATCACGTGTGAATATCTTTTCCATGCCTGCCTCCTTGCTTATTCACTATGACTCGTTTTAGTTTGTTTTATTGATGCGAATGCGACATATGAAAAGGGTTAGTCTTTCATTTAATCGCTGCCATATACTAAAGAGAGGGTAATTTCCACTGGACACGATTGACATATGTATATATATAGCTTTTGAGACAGTTAAGGTTGAAGGTGGTTTAAACAATCCGGAATTTCTATTTAGATGTCAATAGTACCATAGTAATAAGCGACTACGTTGAACCCTAGAAATATCTCTTTTTAACAGTGAAAATTTTTTCATCTATAAAAACTTTACATTCATGCCCGTAGATCGCGTGCTACTGAAGAAGCCGCTTGCATCTGTTGAGCCTGATTTGCTTCAAGCGCGTTGCCAGAAGACCACTAGTTGACCGATGGTAAGCCTTCATGTGGAGATGACATTGATCTGATCGATATATTCATTGCCTTTGATATATTTTTCTGTTTCCTGAGTGGATTTCTGCCAAAGTGGTTCCAAGTAGTTTTCTTGAGAAGCTCATACATTTTACTTGCGCTTCTTCCAAACTTATGTAAAGCAATCATGGCAATACGATTTTTTAGCTCCCAACTTCATTGTTATTACGTGAAATCAATCCTTAATAAGATATAACGGCACTTATTCAGCAAATTTGTATTCGCTTTATGTATCATAAACTTTGTAATAGAAATCCGCATATAAATTTTATACCAAATTTATATAAAAATGCAGATTTTAGTCCACCACGACGTACATATATATGAGCGACCTTGCTTTTATTATTGTAAGATTATATTTGTACAAGTCTTAATATACTTACGTAAATACATATCATAACTGTTACGATAAACTTGTCTAAAAACCATACTTAAAGTTGTAAATCCCAAACTGCTATTAAACGGCGTACACCATGTGGTATGCGCGACGTTAAATTAATTATGAATCTCTAAAGAGTGCGAAATATTGTCTTAAGCTTTATAAGCCGCTACTATCTTTTATTTGCTGTTTACTCCCACAAACTATTCTAATAACACAACAAAAACAAATATGTTCAATATCTCCTTAATTTACTCTTTATAAAATTTAATTAAGCGGCAAAAGTTGAATGTGAAAACTACTCGCCGAACCCCTGTGTCACGCGCAATTGAGTGCCTGCAGCATTAGATCAATGGGTAAGATCTTAGAGGACCACAGTAAATGAGCTGCCAACCGCGCTTATTTACATAGTCACGCTTTCGCTGAAGGTCAAATAAACCGGGGTTGGCCGCTAGGAAAATTACGTTATTAGCTTTGTTGTAAAGTTGCAGGACAGGATGGCTTAAATCGTGCAGAAAATGTTAATAAATAATTGCAAACTCTGGAAATTATTTTAGTATTAAATGTCCATTGGCTTAACGTTGGTTTAACAGTGCCTCCCTTAAAATCGATTGTTATAAGTCAAAGTGAAATGATAATTTTCTATAAGAAGATATATGGTTTCGACGAGAAGCACACCTTCAATATCAAGTGTAGTATTTAAACATAACCTTGTTACATCAGGCTTGTTTGTAATACTCTACAACAAAGTGCTCACAACTACTATAGAGATTTAAAAGCAAAAAGCAATGCGACATTTTGAGTAATAATGAAAATAGAAAGCGACAAATAACAAACGGATCTTCCTCACTTGCTGAAATTGTTTGCTCTAAATATTATAATAAATAATATTTGTAAAAAAAATACGGATGTAATTTTTACAAGCTATGATTTATTTAATAAAATATTTTACAATAATTACACTATAAACAGTATTAGTCTAGTCCTTACTTACATTTTATATGTTTATTCTAAAATAATATAAACAATTCACCCTGCGGCAACACTTCGACACTGCTAAAAATACTACTTAAACTGATACTTGCTGGGACGTTAGAAAATCGATTTGTTGTTGGTGGAAGGCAAATTTTTGATAGACTTCCTGGTACTGCTGTTGAATCTGCTGTTGTTGCAAGACGGCCAGTTGTTGTTGTAGTAGATGTGATTGTCGCAGATGATATTGGTACCAGGCATGCTGTTCCTGTAGCGCCTGAACCAACATAGACTGATGGACGCCCTGTACCTCGTGCGGTGTGGGAAAATACACAGCATTTGGAGCCTGAGGATGCGGTACACCATTCACCATCACCCCAATTACTGTTTCACTGCCTAAAACCGAGTGCTGGGCATGAATTGCTCCTACTTCTGGGCTAATGGTCCAATAATTTCCACGTCCAGGATCGCCCATTGGTCGTGGAATTTTACAGAAGCAAGAGTTCGTGCTCAGCGTCTGCCGTATCTGATTCTGCCAACCCTGCTCATTTTTCCTGTAGTAAGGGAAGTTTTCACTGATCCAGTTTTGTATAGAACTCAACGTCAGTTTGCCCTCAGGACTGCTACGTATCGCCATGGTCACCAACGCACTATATGTATAGTTGGGTCGACCTCCACAGTTATCTTCATTAGAGGACATCGAATCATTCGGTGACATGGATCTATCCGATCGTGGTGGTGTTAGCGATAGGTTGACACCGTCATTGTTTGCTAATAAATTACGAATCGAAAAACTTGATTCCAAAAGTTGGGCCATTGTGGATAATTGTTTAGAGAGCTGAGTTTATACAATGTAAATAAAATCCTCGTGTAATATTCTATGTGGAAGTCAAAAGATGACTGATGACTTTTGCTGTGAAATATTTTGTATTTATACTCTAAGACATGTTCATGTTGCAAAGAGTTTGACTAGCTTAAACTAATGTCAAAAGTGCGGTCATTAAATTAAGCTCAAGAAAAAAATCTATAGCTGACATAACCGATATAAAAAAAGATTAAAAAGTCATATGTTCTAAAGTGTATTTTCTTAAGAACAATGAAGTTTAAAAACAATAGATAATAGAATTTCTAACATAATCCTTACAAAAAATAACAGTAGAGAAGTTTAGAAATGTCCTTTCAGGTAAAGGAGCGACGCTAAGTAAATTCAGATATTAGAGTACTAAGTAACCTTTTCTTTGGTGGCTATAAATATCAGGCAGGTAGAATAATGGCGCTTGCATTTACGTAGTAAATGTTCAGGAGAATTTTCGCAAGTGGTAAATGTTCAAGGTAACCACATTTAGCGGTTGTCTTATGATATATAGTTTTTAAGGCTACATTCTCTTCAAAACAGGTTTAGCAGCTTAAGACTGAATATGAGATAGAATAAGTATCTCAAGGAGTCAACTCTGATTTAAAATCTTATGTCCTTTTGGGTTGATGTCAGCTTTTTCAGCAAAAAAACATTTACCCAAAAGTTAATCCTTCGATTTTTCATGTTTGCTTCATACAAAAAATTTTCATTGTATTTGTTCAAAATAATGAATTGTTGGAATCGCACAGTCCGCGATCAAACTAACTCACTGGCAGCTTTGTATCTACACACTTATGTAATCTCTTTCTAAGGTCACTGCTTTTATGACTTTGGCTCTTATTCGGTAGAGCTTCAAAGAAGTTTGAAAGCAAAGAAAAATATTTTTAAAACTCATTTCGATTAACATCGATCGTATACTTGTGATAAGATCCGCATCAATTCTATTATGCTATTTCTTTGGTTCTAGGAAGATTTTGGTTTTTCTTAAGGACAAAAGACAAATTAAATGGCGCCGGAAAGTCGCAACTTTGTTGTTCTATTGTTTGGAAACTAACTTTATTCCTTCAGGTGTCCTTGATTTTATAACCGCGCTCTGATATTATTTTGACTTACTCTTTGTAACACAGAAATGCCTTTTGGGGTATAGATACGAATACGATATGAAGAAGAGGTAATCAGTTGATTTTTGCCTTCGCACAGGGAACCCTAGAGAATTTTACTTTCCTCATATACTCCATACATAACTCCAGCACCATCTAATGGCTCCGTCTCTCCTAGTAATTCAATAGCTTCCAACGAAAAGAACCACTGTATTCGGCCCAACTACACTTATAGTGCTTTGGTGACTATGGCGATCTGCAGCAGTACTGAGAGCAAACGGACGTTGAATTCTATACAAAACTTGATTAGTGAAAACAACCCTTACTACAGGAAATATGAGCAGGGCTGGCAGAATCAAATAAGACAAACGCTGAGCACGAACTCTTGTTTCTGCAAAAGTCCACGACCTATGGGCGATCCTGGACGTGGAAATTATTGGGCCATTAGTCCAGAAGTAGGTACACTTCGTTTTCATCAGCCGGTTCTTGGCACTAAGGCAGTACTTGGGACGATGGTGAATGGTGTACCACATCCGCAGGCTCCAAATGCTGTGTACTTCCCCACACCACACGAGGTGCAGGGTTGTCCATCATGCTCGATCGCATATCCAAATATAATAAAATAAGGTTACTGTTAAATGTTTCACAATTTTTAATGTCTTAGTTTTGGAGAGAGAGGCTTCAAAACTAATTTGAATATGAGAATTTATTGCAAGTTTCAGTGAAATGGTTTAAATTAGCCTCCAGTATTTAGGATAAAATTATTAATAGTACAGTTACAATTTAAGATTAAAGTTGTAGAATATTTAATTTGAGCCCAAAATTTATCGAGTTCCAAACAGCTTTATAATTAAAATATTCCAAAACATTAAACCTAAGAAAATATCACAACAAGTCAACGTTGCGTGAAACCAACTATTAACCGCAACTTCCCCAGATCAAGATCGCGAGAAGTATAATTGTAGGAAAACCCCATAATAACAGTGGTAGATTACCTTGAAGGCCATCGGGTAATCCGCTTTTACTTTTGCATTCAAATCTTGTAATATCTATTATCTTTTGAACTGTGAATCACCACAAGTATACCAATGAAGCTGAACAATGACGAATAATTACAATAGAGTTTGAAAACATGCTTTCAGCTGACGCAAAGTTTCTCTTACACAAAACTTAATCGGTTGACCTTTTCGATGCTGGATCGCGCCAGCTTCCTACCTGCTTACCATAGCAGATCCCATCCTTTAACTGAAGTCAAACAGGTATAATCTTGAAAACAATAAACAGATGCAAGTGATGAACAATAGACCTCAAACCTCCTCCTTGGTCAAGAAAGCAATGAAGTGGCTTGCGGTAGCTTATGCGCTGCTTTGTTCTATTACGTTACTGTACACAAATTCTATTGTTGTATCCGCTGCGAACCCGCACTTGCGGTGGATTTCAAGAAACCAGTGGCAACCTCGTAACTTTGATGCCATAGAAACGCCGCTAATACAAAGCGTATTATGCTTTTGGCCGGTGGTTGCTGGCTGCTGAATTAACCTTAATTTCGTTACTTCATATTTTAAAATGTTTTAGAATAACTTCTTGGAATTCAGTAACCTGATTCACCAGATGGATATGAAAACATAACTTAAGCCTGTCAATTTCGCACAAAACCTTCGAATATAGGTAGGTTTATAAAAGAGCTTAATAACAAAAAAGTAACCTATACTGCACTATGTATACCTCTAATATAGTTTGGGCGAAGGAGACTACGCGCTCTTTTATTCCTTGCTGTTGGAGAATAATCTATTGATGAAGAACTTTGATTCAAAGTGTGGTATGATAAAAAGACTAAAGACGAAGTTTCGTTCGGTTTTTGACATAATGTCAACTCAATACCTACAAAACCAAAACAGCTGATCGATAATGCCGACGATTGGCTGTGAAGAGAGGTAGCAAATTTTTTATAAATCAACCTCATAGAGAAAGTCGCTAAATCAAGGCAAAGACAATAATAACCGGGATATCCCACTATACAATAAGAGCTGCGGTTTTTGCTTTGCTGTTGCATGTAGGCAATTCTTCAATGCAACATAATTGTTTAAAGTTGTAACAAAACAGTGAAACCAGGTATAACAGCGACACTAAGCAGAATTTAGTGCAGAAAACTTCAATCCAATTGCAAAGACTAGAGTTTGAAAACTATTTGCACTCTAGGAACGGTTAGCAAGCAAAATTTGTTAGGGATATGCTTATACTTTTGAGGGGTTTTTTAATCACGTAAATTATGATGATGATTGATCTTATAATTTTCAAAAATATCGGAAACGTGCAAAAAAGGGTGTAATACCCCCGATTTTGAAAAATATGAATATATCGTTTTCGTGTGAAATGAAACAATTTTACATAGGTGCGACTGCTGCTTTGATATAAATTTTCTGTTTTAAAAAGAAATATATATATACTTGCATATATATAATTAGTTTTGAATTACAAGTGCATATTCCGCGTCATTTGAACTAATTGACTAGCACTTCTAAATTTTTGTCTCTCAATTTTCTTATGCACGTTCCCTTTTATCCTGCTGTCACGCAAACGTAACACCTTTTATATCACCTTTTAAAATAAAATTTTATTAAGCGTAAATTTTCCACATATTGAACATTTTTCTGGTTGCTGTGTTGTGAAGGCGGTTTTTAAGAATATAAAGCAAATAGATATTAGTTTTTTTCTACTTGAACTTGACATGACTTGACTTTAGGTTGTTTTTTACAAATATTAAGTCAATATGTCGCACTTCATACTGATTCAGAAATTTTTTGACGTCGCTCATACCACATGGTGGCCTTAATTTATTGCCATACATTTAACATTAGTTAGAAATGTGGTTGTGTGCGGGTCCCTCTTTGCTCCTGTGGATACCAAGCTTTTTTTTCGTAATTCATAAGTGGCTCTTAGAATTTAAATAGATAAATCATTATGACCAATGATTCGTTATCGACCTACGGGAAAAACGCAGATATGGACATAGCGATCCATAACATAATTGATTCCTATTGTAAAGCAACAATTCTATTAATACAACTCAAAAGTTGATAGATTTAATCGATATAGATTTTATTTTAATGACTAGAATCTATATACATATTATATGGAGGCAGCGATAAAGAAGTGATCAGATTTTATCCAAGGAAACATTATTATCAGGAGAATCTGTTGGGAATTTCAGTAACATAGCGCCTCACCGATAGGTCGACGTTTTCGGCAAAAACTCAGCCCTTGCCACAAAAGTTCTTATATCGTAGGAATCCTGCGGCTTGAAAAATCAAAGCCGAACGCTTTTGAACAAGACATACTATGTCTCATGGCCAATATGCAGGTTTAAACATAAATGAATATAACTAAGAACTTAGGTATTTTATTTTTTAACTAAAATTTATTATGCAAATTAGATAACAGCAATTACAATATATACAATATTCATTTATCTCTTTTTACACTATATATACTTCTTACAAAATTTTACATATGAAAACAGTAAATAAACTAACTTTCGTGCAACATGTCTCGCTGTTATAAAATACTACTTATGCTGACATTTGCTGAGCGCTTAGAAAAGCGATTTGCTGTTGGTGGAATGCGAGCTTTTGATACACTTCCTGGTAATGCTGTTGAATCTGCTGTTGTTGCAGGACTACTAGTTGCTGCTGTAGTAGATGTGATTGTTGCAGATGATATTGGTACCAGGTATGCTGTTCCTGAAAAGCCTGCACCAACATGGTCTGATGGGCTCCTTGTACCTCATGCGGTGAAGGGAAGTATACCGCATTGGAAGCCTGCGGATGCGGTACACCATTCACCATCGCCCCAAGTACTGCCTCAGTGCCAACAACTGGCTGCTGAAAACGAAGTGTACCTACTTCTGGACTAATGGCCCAATAATTTCCACGTCCAGGATCGCCCATAGGTCGTGGACTTTTGCAGAAACAAGAGTTCGTGCTCAGCGTTTGTCTTATTTGATTCTGCCAGCCCTGCTCATCTTTCCGGTAGTAAGGGAAGTTATCACTGATCCAGTTCTGTATAGAGCTCAATGTCAATTTACCCTCAGGGCTGCTACGGATCGCCATGGCCACCAACGCACTATATGTATAGTTAGGCCGACTTACACAGTTGTCTTCGTTAGACGACATCGAATCGTCGTCAGATGGTGGTGGTGTCAGCGCTGTGTTGGTACCGTCATTGGTCGCTAACAAATTACGAATTGAGAAGCTTGATTCCAAATGTTGAGCCATTGTGTATAACTGTTTTAAAGAGCTGAGAATATATGAGCTAAACTAAATTTTGCAGTTATATTCAGTGTGGAAGCCAAAAGATGACTGATGACTTTTGCTTCGAAAATTTTCGTTTATATACCTTAAGATGTTGCAATGCGTTTGACCGAGTCAAACTTATGGCAAAATTGCGGTCATTAAATCAAGGTCAAGAAAACGGATAATTACTGGGGTAACCGATATAAAAGGACGTTGAAAAGTCATATGTTCTTAAGTTTAGTAGTGCGAAAACAATGGAGTTTTAATACAATAGAAAATAGAAGCTCTAACATAGATCTTGCAAAAAATAACCACAAAAAGGTTTAAAAATGTCATCTTAACTTTTTCTTTCATCGGTGTGAGTAGCAGACAGGTAAAAGAATGGCGCTTATATTTGGTTACATTGGATGTTTAAGAGGCTTACAGTTTGTTATAAAGGTTCAAAGCAACCGAGTCTAGCGGCTATCTAGTTCCAGTGTAAATGCAACTTGTTATACAATTAATATTTAATGGACTAAATAAAACCGTGTATTGGTTTGGGCTGTTTTTTGTTTATCTGTTAAAATGAGTTGATGCCTAATTTAAATTGGTTATTCTAACTTTTTATTATATTTGAAATAAGTCTTCAATGTACTACTTTAAAATAGTGATTGAAGAGAAGATTTTGTGTTAAGTAATGGTTTATCTTTTAGCGAAAAGCTGGAAAGGCCTTAGCATATTCGGCATTGAAATTAAGCCGCTGTCAGCTTTATACCTGTTCACCTTTGTTATTCCTTTCTATAGATAAAGCACAGACATAAATATAAATGTTTTTCATAGAAATAATTTGGCTTAGCATCGATCGTTTACCTGTGACCAGATCCACATCAATTGTTACGTTAAATTATTTTGCATTCTAATTCTATTGTTTTCTGATCTCTTCCTGTGGTAGATGTTGGACTATGAACATAAAGGTCTTCAATTTAAATGTCACCGAAAAGTCGCAAGCATATTGTGACCTTCTTGCTAGAATGTTTGGGAACAAGTGGTGTCCTCGGTTTATGACCGCACTTTTGACGCAGTTTGAGTTAGTCAAACTCTTTGCGTGACATAATTGTAGTGACTTTTGGCTTTCTGGAACAATACCTCTAGAGAATTTAGTTAACTTAGATCTGTGGAAAGTTATTCACAATAACACATCATATTTATTAATTCGTGATTTGTTAGCGAACAATGTGATACCAACCCAGTGCAAAAACCACCGTCATATAATGGATTCATATCACTGACTGCTTCGATGTCGTCCAACGAAGAGAACTGTGGAATTCTGGCCAACTATACAGATAGTGCGTTGATGGCCTGGGTGAGCTGTAGCAGTTCTGAGAGTAAACTGACTTTGAATGCTATACAGAACTGGACTAGTGAAGAACCTGGAGGTGGAAACCATTGGTCTATCAGTTCAGGAGTGGAAACCCTTTTAGTTTTGATTTGCAATGCTGTCACCCTTTAGCAGATGCTCGATGCGGTATAGAAACAAATGTTCTATAAACAACAAGTCGGCTTTCTAACTTTGCAGCAGTTACCAGCATAAAAAATTTGGACTTTGTTTTGCTTCAAAATTTAGCTTCGAGCTATTTAAATTCCATGTGAATGTTACAACAAGATAGGTCGCTGAAATCAATGGCAACTGTTGAACGCTATAATTCCATGTCTCAAGCTAAAGATTTTCATTTCGTGCTGACTAAACATTTCGGTGCAACACTTCCTACCAGCAAAAATGTCGACAAACAACGCCAAAGCAAATCTCGGAAATAATGCAAAGGATATATGTGGGAGGCGGTGGGCGTGAGCGTAAAACACCTGCAGTAATGTTGCGTCATTAAATGGAAGCTTATCTGTGTGCAACATGCAGCTGCTTATAAAGCATTACAAACAACAAAATACCGTAACAAAAACAACAAAAGTAATAGCTAAACGAAACGAAACGAAGTGCACACAACAATCGTGACTAAAGGAGGCCAAATTCATTAAATGTGTCTGGCTGCAGGTTATTCTGCGCGCTTTCGCAGCTACCCGCTCGCCATGGTTGCCATACTTTCGACATTAATTTCTCTGGTATTGCTGGCTGGTCGTTTCTTTCTGCTTTCTACCGTTGCATTCTTGCTCATTTCCCGTAACTCATTTTTCATTTAGTCTTTTGTAAAGCTCACTAATTAAATTATGAGTATGCATTTTTCATTGTGCTAAGGGCTTAGGTGAAATTTTAAAGGATTTTCGTGCTGTTTTGCTTTTGTAGCGTTTTTTGGTTGACAAAAATGAATTTGGGAGTTAAAGGAATGCTTTGCATATTTGCCGCGTTTTTGCGCGAAAGAGTTGGAAATTATGTGAAAAATTTAATCTTTTTAGCTCGCCAAAAAAAAAAATGTTTAATAAAAATACTCATAATAAAGTTGTTTATAAAAAGCAATGAAGAAATTTTATAAATATATTTTTTTTTCTAATTTTTCAACAAATTAGTTCACATTATCTAAGAGCTGCAATGCTTGTACCCAATTATAAGTGACTTCTTACACTTCCATTACAAACGAATTTAGTATATAAATACTTTCATGAGCTTATACGAATACCCTAACATGCATATACAAACACCTTCACTTACTATTTCATCTACTTTTCTATTTTCAGACCCACTTACTGCCGAAAATGTATCCCCATAACCGGCCAAGGCACACAAGTAAGTCTACATTATGGCACTTTTACTATCAGAATCAACTAAATTGATGCGATTTATTTTCAAGTGTTTTGTGCTTTTGCCTTTTCTCTATTTCCCTCGCCGCATACATATGTACTTTTCATCCGCGTTCAATGTCAACAACCGCAAGGCAATGGCTCGCAAATATCTCAAACATACACACATAAATAGCAACTAAGCGGCTGTATGTGTGTGTGAATGTGTGTTTGGGGTAACTAACTGACCATGACCGAAAATAATCATCATCAACAGTTACGAAAAGAAAATATAAACAAAACGAAAATCAGAGCAATAAAAATTGCTAAGAATTGAGTAAGAAAATAAGTATGTGTGTGTATGTATGTGTGAGTGCCTGTGGCAAAGCATAAACTTAGTACTACAATAAATTACGAAATGTAACGAAAGTAATATCATCTGTAGTGCAGTAAAGTAATAAAAGAACCGGCTGTTTCAAAGCCAACAAAACTACTAAATTATTACTTAACTGTACACAGATGTATGTATGTATGTATTTATGTATGTACATGCATCTATGTATATATGAAAAAGTGGTTCACACACGATCCTGTATTCCACTCTGATTATAAAGACTTTCAAATACAGTTTAGTTAAACTCAATTTTTTCCAAAAATCCAGAACTACTGCCCGAATAATGTGCTTTTAAGGTAGTTGCACTGACTTTTCAATAATAAACTCAAATGTAAATAAAGATATCGAAGCAATCTATAATAAATACCCCTGATATGTGGCTTGTGTCGAATTTCGGACAAACCGGTAGGGACTAAATTGTACCTCAATTCAGTTTAAACAGTAATTTTTATACTCGTAAGCGGCATATTGATATTTAAAGTTCGACGTAGACCAACTTTTAGTTTCATTACATTTTTCTTGGCTGACTTCATTGACTTGTATATTTTTTTTTTTTTCAAAATATGAACGTTTATTTAAGAAAATTCAATGTATTGCTCATATGAAGCTATACAATTTTCCTATTTTTTGACAATTTGTGACTTCTACTTGTATCTCAAAAGCACTGCGCCGGCTGGACGGCCACCAATAATTTATGCTTCAAATGATTTCCATATTCTTGAAAAAAGGACAAGGACAGTAGCTTTCTCTCGTATGTTCGGCATATTAGAACATTATAATATTAATTATTAACGCCATCTTCAAAGTAGATATAGGTATTGATGTTCTAAAGAATCTTCATTAGGATCATGCTGATACAGTTTTCTAAAGAGAAAAATGGGGATGAAACACTTAAAGAATAAGAAGAATAAATAAAATCAGCTATATTTAACATAAAGCCCAAATAGAAAGTAAAATAATTGAGTGAAAAGTCTTCACCACGCATAGAATACTGATTTCCCTACAGGGTGCCTGAAAATACACAAACATACAAGAATCCACGAAACAAAAATTGTAAAACGGAAATATAAAAACTTTAAAATCACTACAAAGAAAGAAGAGGGAGAGAAAATCAGCTGGCGATTGCCAGACCAATCCTCCAAAGTGGAATCAGTGATATGTATGGTAGGTCTTAGCCTTGATTCTCGAACCAAAGTAAGTGGGGACAATGAATGAATTTTTTTTGCTTCACATACACATACACGAACAGAAAAAGTTGAGCCCAAATCATTGTCTTACTTACGTAATTATATTGACAACAAGTGCTTCAAGCAGTTTGTTGAAGGACGTTGGAATTCGCAAACATACATACATACCTAATTCATGTGTACCACTTATCTGTGTATGTTGCCGAGAAATGTTTCAAGGACAGTGATATTTCAGTGACATTTTCTGACAATTGCATGAATTTGATAAAAGAAAATATATATTTAGGAATATTGATTGTGTAAAACCCCTTTTTAATCAAGACGTCTGCGAGCAATTGAGAGATTTTCTGGGAAAATGTTGTTGCGTACTTCATTTTACTTACCTTTGTCACATTTATAATCAAATGAAAATATTCAAATTAATCTTTAAAGCATTTACTTTTCAATGTCAGATTTTTCTTTTGTTGTGAATAGCTTTTAGATGATCTGCTATGAGTTGACAATAAATACCACACTTATTATTATCTTACATGTTTGATAATTTTCTAAAATGATTGATTGATTTACTACTCTCGCGCTGCTTAACTCGCCCTAAACTTTTCTGGCAGCATCAATAAGCGAAAAAGCGCACTTTAGCAAACAGAAAATTTCTTCAAGATCTTTGATACCAGATCTTTGATACAAAAACAGTTCATGAATGTACTTTTGTACACAATAATATATATAGATGTAGATATAGATATAGATATAGATCAAAAAGGGGTGACTATGACCATCTTTCGGCCTCCGCCAACTGACAAGCTCAAAGCAAAGATTAGAAGAAATTATAGCTATACTACCCAATATGGTCGTAAATGTTATAGAAACTTCAATCGTTTTTTTTTCAATTTTTAGTGTTGTCTGGTTATCTAATTTTTCCCTTCTTAATTATTAATATTAATATTTTATTAATTTTATTGGTTTCTCATCTGTATATTAACGGTACTGGGCTAGCGAAATTGTCAGGCAAAATAAATCCATAACTCAATTAAAAATTAGTAATTTCCATGACTGATATCAACACCAAAATAGTACGAAAGCAAAACTTTTATATTCAGTTCAAAAATATGCGTTCGGGTATGAAATCAAACTTATGCTTACTATTAACTACTAATTGAATCAAATTGATCCCTTTTCACCACTTGACGAGACTCGTTTTGAGTGACATCAAGTACACAATGATTGTTGTTTACCTGTAGCGCCCTGTCATAGCCTCACTTGCAAGCATTAAAAAATGGCTGAGTGCAAATTTGCCTACCTCAACTTGGAGAACAACGTAGAGCTCATAAATAGAAATACCAGCAAACGGTTGAAAGTAAAAGCAGTCGTAAGTAAGTCGGTAATAATACTATGAACACTGCGTGACACTGCAAGTCAAGCTGCTCAACAGTTACTTTAGCGGATTTGTATACAAAGCGGAATTATACTTCAAAATTTATTCAACAGAATTTGTCAGTGGATTTCACCGATAGCATCTCACACAGCAGTATACCGCAATCAGCAGAACCCTCTGCGAAGAGTGAAGAACGAAAAAACGTAAGAAATGCGCGTATCGCGTCATTCAATCCGCCCACCGCGTTGCGGTAGACAAGTGTGTAGTAGACACTAAGACGCTGAGCGAGCAGCACATTATTAGTATTAAGTGGAAGAGTACGCGCAGGAAACTTGTTGTTATCAAGGCGACGTTTTCTGTGCTCCATGCTCAACCGTATACAATCGTCAATACGTCGGCTGGAATGAGTTACATGGCAGGAAGATATCAGCAGACAACTTTAAATATTTAAAATACCACTCAAGCTGCATGTGCCGCGCTGTGAAGCGGGAGGAAACCGTAGACACAGAAAAAATGGAGAAAAAGAGAAAAAATATGTTTGAGGAGCAGCAACAGGATAATACTCACTTTATTTTTACCCTTAACAACGTGATGTAAAATGTGAAGGAAAATGATGGCGCAAGCAGCCGCATATAATAAGCGTATTGAGTGGGAGCCGCCGAAGCCGCTTTGCTTATTTAGGGAGTTAGCGCGCCGCTTATGTTCGTTGCTAGCAACTTTAATAATTCATATCTGGATAATTTTAAATGCCAAGTTTATGCGGTATTTGCATAAGAAAATGTGAACTATAAATGTTGGTGCGGTGGAGGTCATGTTGCGGTAATTAAGGGCACCTTTAAATTACACTTGAGAGCTTTTTAGGGAGAGTTTGTGATACATTAAGTTTTTTTAATTTTTAAAAATGCTCCTAAAGACTAAGAAATCATTTTAATTTGAGATTTTCTTAATAATTTAGATCATTGTAAGACTAATTTTGAAGAGCTTTATACAAATTTTGTTTAGCATTCACTTTGTAGTAAAAAAAACATTCTGGAGACTGCTGACTCTCTTAAATTGAGTGTTTTCATTTTTAAAACCACCTAGTAGGACACAGTCTGCAAATTTCTAAAGTAGTTAGCCGCTCTATTCAATCTTTGTAAATTTATTTGAATTTAGTCAGTTTAAAAAACAAATGAGTAATTAACGGAAGAGTTTTAAAAGCGTTCAATCCTATTTATGGTTATTGAATGAAAATTTCATAGACATCTGAGCATAGAACCCAACAGAGCATACTTACACAGAAATAAAGGTTTCAAGAAATATCACAACAAGGTCCTTAACACCATTAACACATTTTAGGATATTACCCGATATACGGAACTAGTAGTAGGCAAAATATTAAAAAACTTTAAGGGAGTCTTAGCGAAAAAGTTCAGTTTGAGCTTAAGCCACCAGGCATTAGGCACCACAAATGTATCTACCATAAATACGATCTTGAAAGTTAGTTGTATCATTAATTTTGTTTTTGAAACTTGATTCACAAGAACTTGATTTGGATCGGTCAGTTCGGATCGGTCAGTTTATATGGCAGCTATATTCTATAGTGGTCTGATGAAGAAAAGGGCTTCAGGTTGATAACTCAAAACCTGAAGGACTAGTTCCCGTATGTACAGATAGATAGATGGATAGACAGACAAACATGCGAACATGTCTAAATCTACTCAGTTCGTCACGCAGCTCATTTATAGGTATATAAAGTATATACTTTATATGATCGCCCAAATTCTCTTTTGGATGTTACATACTGGTAAAATTATCATGCCCTATTCAAAGTATAAAAAGTATGAAGAGATGTAAATTTAATACATTATTTTCTCATTTTTTGGTGTCAGTTCAAATAGAAAATTTGGCTGAAAGTGAACTCATAAAAAAAAACATGGCTGTGATCTGTTTATAGAGTATGATTCCATCCAATGTCTGTAAAAATATTGAATGAGTAAACTAGTTTATGAGATGAAACTATGTCGGTTCGGAAGCCTAGTGAGAAAACTTGAAAAAAGTGATCACTAAGAGCAATGCTTTATTGGATATATGGCGGTTAGGGAATTATATGGAAAACGTAGCGGAGGGGATTACCTTTAGTACCTTCAGCGAATTTTAGTATTTTCGATTTAGGCTCATTTATGGAGCGCCATTCGCTAAGTTTTTGGACAGTTAACGTCATTAGCAGAGGTGGATGACTAGCGTGGGGTAACGTTGTGATTACCTCACGACCTTTACTAAATGCACAAAACATTTCTACAACATTTTCAAAGATTACGAATCCATGATTTCATTGAAAATTTACAAACGAGTTTGCTCGTTGATTAATTTTTTTCATGGTGAAAATCCAGACAAACCTTTCGTGACGTTGACAAACAGTTACCAAACACAAAATAATCGACATATAGTAAACAAACTTTAAACGAATATTAGAAAATTGTACTCATCTAGAAATAATACTTTATCAATTCGGTTTGCCCAGGCAGTTCAAGTATACCAGTCCAAATAAAACTTGATCAGTGGCGTTGTCTGCGCTAGTTTTATGTCGATATCTTTCTGGTTTTATCATGTCTTACAAATTGTGAGAGTATATAGTGTATGGCTGCACCCGAACTGCAACGCTTGCTTACTTTATAAAAGTAACACCGTTCTTCAAGTCAATCGAATACCATTTTCTTATTTATGTACATATATAACGTATTTATCCGGCTTTCAGCAATGAACTCTACTGACCTGAATAGTGTTGAATAAATATGCGAACTCGACGTTAAATGTGCTGTTATTTATTTTACTCTGCGCATGCATAATATTTACTACAAAAACAACAAATAAAACAAAAACCTTACTATTTACACACACACACAGGCTTGACTTTACTTAAATATATATATACACAAGCACTACGCATGCACATCTGTTACATTCTACGAATGTCAATATAATTCATGCAACAACAATAAAAGCAATAACAACAAACAGACGCATAACAATTACTTTTCTAACAAAACATTTAACGCTTACTCGCTTAGTTGCCTATTTGCTTGTGCTTCGCTGTGGCCGCAACCAACAAATCCCTGTAGTAAACTTTAAGTGGTAAAATAATCATAAATACATAACAATGAGAGTACAACCAGAACACAATCGCTCACACAACTAATGTTGCACTAAGGCAGGCAATAAAAATGTGCGCAGGCATACTGTGAATAAACAGTTAGCATTTAGTAAATGCAACAAATGTGCGTGCGTTTAACTCGCATGTCGTAACACATATTAATACCGCTTAGTGTGTCGCTTAAGCAGCACCCTAATTACCGCCGCATCCCTCCACTCAAATATGCTCAACATATGTAGTTATGCCGTGGTGAATGGTGGTGGCAATTTGACTTTTGGCGGCTGATAAACCACAGCTTGTTGTGTTTCGGCTTAAAGTCACAAATCCTTTGCTAGTTCTATTATTTGTTGTTGTTATTTTCATATAGTATACATACACATTTGTTTATTTAGCTTGCGTGTTCCACTGCTATTGACTGTGGATGGCCTGAGTACACCACCTACCTAGTTTACGCATGCCTCTAACTGGTAAACTGGTCACACAGCAATTTTCTCACAGCTGGCAGCCGGTTTGAATAGATAAAGCGCTACCCTATAATAGACTGCCAAGTTATTTTTACGCATTGGAGAAGTATTTAGCCTTCTTTGAAATTCTTAGCTATTTGGTATGAGCTCTGTGTTTGTTAAGAGACTCATTCTGTGGACATAACTGCTTAATTGCTTCATCTGAGGAAGTGTTGTGATATTCAACTAGATGCATATAACTATGCTGAATAGAAGCTCTAATGAAGTTATTTCCTTTACAAATGCTTTCAAGTCATTAATAATAAGCGAAATCTACCTAATTATAAAAATAATTCCAGTTCATAGTTTCACAAATCTTCGCAGCCACTTCGGCTGTAATTGAACTAAATTCAAATCTCATTAACAGTTTTCCATAATTAGCAAAATGAATGCTCGAAAAACCAACTTTCAATATCCTAACCTATCACAGGCGCATTTCATATAGCATAAAAGGGTATAAAAATATATCTATTTTGATTTTGGTTTGTATTGCAGCTGTAAGCTATAGTGATTGTAGCAATGCCTTAGATAATAAAATGTGCCAAATTTCGTGAAGATATCTTGTCAAATAAAAAAGTTTTCCATACAAGAACATAAGTTCAATCGGTCAGTTTGTATAGCAGTTATATGCTTAGGTGATTCGATCTGAACAATTTTCTGGGCAATTGTAGCGATGTCACTGATAATAAACTATGCAAAATTACATACACATAGCTTATCAACTACACAAATTTTTCATACAGGGACTTGAGTTCCAACGGTATTAAAAATAAATAAGAAAAATAATTTTTTCTTACCATTACATTTTACTGAAAGTCATCAAAATAACAATTTTTGTATTTAGTGATACTTTGAGATTAACATATAAATTTAATATTCCCACTGTTAACATACCCTCATATCTTTTCGTTCAGAAATTTAGAAAGGTATTTTATTTTCAAAAAACACTTGTTTAAGAAATCAAAACTATGAAAAGCGGTTATATCCTAATAGGTCTCGAAAAGTCTCGAGCTCCAAATTAAGTACTTTTAAGAACCGTTACTTTCATGGTAAGCGGGAGTCACGTTATACAACCGATTAGGTCCCGAAATCAATAACATCAAAAGTCGATATTTTCATGATATAATGAATGATTGCATTCTAATAGATACCGAAAATCTTCGGGATACCGAAATCAAAATCGAAATCAAAAATGGCATAGTACCTAATAAGGTCCGAGATCCCGCAATTTTTCATTTCAATGTTTCGACAAATCGATATTTCCATAGGACATACACAGTTATCATGTGCCTTATAAAAATAAAAATTATTGAATAGCTTTGAATGATAAATTTCGATTTCCAATAGGAACTGTTGAAAACCAATATTTTATACCATATACATACATAGATATTCCCTCTCTAGTGTACAATACTTTTCTGAAAGCAGTAAGAATAGATACTTTTAAAATTCATATTTAATCCCCTTTAAGTTATATTTGTACCTGGTATCGGTATGTATGAAGGCATAATTTCATTTTTCCTTAAGCCATAAATACATTAGGCGACGAGCCTAAGATAATGTTTAATTAAAAAGTTCATTCAAAAACTGTAAGTAAAAAGTGTGCGTTTCTAATAAAAATAAAGCAACAACAAGTGATGTAACCATTTTATAAATATGTCTGAAGGATACGTTTGTCTGCAGGCATTTACATAGAGCCACACCATATTCGCCGCAACATCAGCACTATATATAATATTTACACAAGCACTTTTGGGCAAGCAGGCGACCACTTTTGTTGGCGAAACCCAAAAAGTTTTGTCAAATCGTCTTTGCTTCTAACATGAATATTTACTCGACCACATCTAAATGCCTCGGCATGTGTATATACACATACAGCAGTATGTGTGTATGTGTTGGAAAGCGGATTATGAGCTTTTCGGGTTGGCTCTGCATAAAAAGGGTTCAACGGCAATATGTGGCGTGTTGCAGTTGTTGAATGTTTATTATTTTATGCGCATATAAAAACATGCACACACACACACACATATTTACATTTATGCATGTCTGTTATTTTAGTATGCAAATGTGTGTTCATACATTGTGTGAGAGCTTATGTTTGAATATGAACAGTAGAAAACACTAAAAGATTTGGTCCATACTACTGATTGTGCAAACGTTTCAATTATGAAGTGTCAAGCCCATTTATGCGGCAAAAACACATACACATTCACAACGCATACAACAATATCTGCTGTCGCTAGTGTGTTGTAGCACTTCAGTGCAGACAGTGCAAGAGTTGTCACACACACACACGCACATACATATAAAGTTAGAGTTTCATATGAAAGTGTTTATTATTTTGGCTAGTCTAGTTGATAAATGAAACCACTGCATGTGTGTAAGTATTACCGTTATAATTATACAGATATATATTATTATAAATATTAGTATGTATAGGGTTTATTTAAATATTGCATTCGTATGTCTGCCTCAAAATTAAATAAAATTGAAAATTGAATTACAGCTCTGGTAGTTGTAGTGTGAAGAGGACTGTCGTTAAATTGAAATGGGTTGACAGTGTATAAGAAAAATAATGGTATATGTAAATTTAGATACATATGTATATAAAAAATGAACTCGGTGTATGCATAAAGTCAACTTTTATATACTCTTCTCCGTTAAAGTGGCAATTTTCAGATCATTTTCGATTTGCTATTTTTGAGTGGTTTCGATTATAGCCCAAAAATCGATAATTCAACGCTAGTTTGCGGCAACGAAGACAAATTTCGAATGAACTGTCGCAGCAGGAATATAGTACATATTCTACACCCATTATATGGAATATTGTGTAATATTGATTTCACACAAAAACAAAACGTTGACTTCAGCTGCACAAAAACTAAAATACCCTTCTCAAGTGCATTTCTTATAACATAAAATGATATAAATGATTTTCTTGATTCCTGTTGGTCATCCACGTCATCACACTGCGCCACAATTCAGATAACTGCACATAAATCAAGAATAAACATTTAATTTAAATTACAAATAGTCATGCGATTTTCAACTCACACATCTCTACATTCATACATTTATATAAAAGTGTATATATGGTATTTGCCCTCATGCTAGTCATGGCGTATGAGCAACCTCGGCGAATTTCTCTATATCTGTATATTTCCAGGCTACCTTACTAACTACCCAATTTTATTGCTGACCATTGTGTTGCAACACAGAGAAGTCTGAACCATCACCGTTGGCCAAGAGCAATTGTCGAATCTGTAACACCGCATAACGATTTAAACCGGAAAAGAAAAGCGAAAATATTATATTGGCGCAAAAACGAAAAATATTCAGGTGGCACGAAAATTGACAGCGGTTTACTCCGTTTTACAAGCAAACATCCACAGAAAGATGAGTGAATGTATTTTTAAAGATTTCTCTTTTATCGTTTTCTTGTTACTTTCACCAACTTTTGTTGTGTTCTGGTATCTTTATAAGTTTACATTTTTGAAAGCACTTCTAAGTGAACTTTGCCTTAATTTTTTTAAATAAAAGAGGCACAGTCCAACGTCGCTTCTTCTCTATAATACTTCAAAACCATAATCAGTCAGTTCATATTTGCGTTAAGGACAAATATTTAATTTTAAAAAAGGCTACGAGCAACATGTTTATAAAGCATGCAAAGTGATATAGTGTCATTCGATGATATGCACGCTTCAAATTTGGAAAGGTTCGCTTTTCTATAGCCTTCATAACTTGAATTGTCTATCGTTCTGAGCCCACAATACTACACATGTATGGAATACAAAATAAATTTGTAAAAATGCTGGTACAAGATCGATGCTAAGCGAAATTAGTGAGCAGTGGCTTTGAAATATCATATTTTAAGTGAGCAAAAATAAAGTTGTCAGCAACTTTGGTTTGAGCACTGACTGAGATATTAACAGTTTTTCGCAGAAAGTTAACCCAACAATTCACTACTTAAAAGTATTGCAATTAAAACTTATTATATATGTTAGTAATAACTAGAATATAGTTAATAGTTAGTATAAAAATATATATTATATAAACATAAATATATATAATATAAAATATTAAGAATTAAACCCATGAATTAGGTAACGTATTTTTATTAAAAGAGGACGTCAACACAAGCTAATATAAAGTTTTATATGTAATCTTAGTCCTTGAAATATCCTTTCTAACTCAAATTCTATTTTAAGCTGCAGCAAATCATTTGAGTCTTGAAATCCATATATTTGTTACTGTATAACCGCTAATTGTGGGTTCCTGAAATATCTACCATCTGCTGAAATGTTTCTCAATATTCACCACTCAAATGTAAGCGTCACACGCCTACCTGCCTGTTGTTCTTAGCCATCAAAGAAAAGGTCACTTAGTACGCTAACGATTTTTACTCAGCGTCGCTCTTTTACCTGAGATGACATTACTAAATTTCTCTACAATAATTTTTTGTAAGGACTAGGTTAGATAGTCTATCTTCTATTGTTTTCGATCTCCATTATTTTTGCGTTACTAAACTTTAGAACAAAAGCCTTTTTGACATTATTATATATCGGTTATGTCAGTTATTATACTTTTCCCGACCTTGATTTTGTAACCGCACTTTTGACATTAGTTTAATTTAGTGAAAGTTATAACAACAGAAAAATACCTTTGGGTATAAATACGAGAAACTTTAAAGCAAAAGTCATCAGTCATCTTTTGGCTTCCAAATAGAATATCACTAGAGAATTTAATTTACCTCGCAACCACTCAGCTCTTTAAAAATTTATACACAATGGCCCAACACTTGGAATCCAACTTCTCAATTCGTAGTTTGTTAGCGACCAATGACGGTACCAACACAGCGCTGACACCACCACCATCTGACGACGATTCGATGTCGTCTAACGAAGACAACTGTGTAAGTCGACCTAACTACACTTACAGTGCGTTGGTGACCATGGCGATACGTAGCAGTCCTGAGGGCAAACTGACGTTGAGTTCTATACAAAACTGGATCAGTGAAAACTTCCCTTACTACAGGAAAAATGAGCAGGGTTGGCAGAATCAGATACGGCAGACGCTGAGCACGAACTCCTGCTTCTGTAAAATTCCACGACCTATGAGCGATCCTGGGCGTGGAAATTATTGGGCCATTAGTCCAGAGGTAGGAGCACTTCATGCTCAGCAAAAGATTGTTGGCAGTGGGACCGGGGTCGGGGTGTTGCTGAATGGTGTGCCACATCCGCAGGCACCAAATGCTGTGTATTTCCCCACGCCGCACGAGATACAGGGTGTCCAACAGTCTATGTTGGCTCAGGCAATGCAGGAACAACATGGCTGGTACCAATACCACCTGCAACAATCGCAACTTCTACAGCAACAACTCACAGTACTGCAACAACAGCAGTATCAGGAAGTCTATCAAAGATATGTTTTCCACCAACAACAAATCGCTTTTCTAAGCACTCAGCAAATATCAGCCTAAGTAAAATGTCGGAACAGTGTTTTTGTATTACAAGCGGTTATATTACAATAGCAACTGCAGCAGCAACATGCTCAACAGTGGTACGCAGAAGTATATCAGAAAGAAAGTGCTATTTGACTTATACACTCTAATAGTTTGTGATATTAGTTTAAGAATTATAGTAGATATAATAATATTATAAGTTAATAAAATGTGAAATAAAAGACAAAAGATATAATAATTTTATTTTTCTTATTAAAATTAGCCGTGTTGGTAGAAGTCAGGTAATATTTTGAATTCCTTAAGTTTGCCTTTTCTATTATTGTATATTCTGTAATGATTGTTTGAGATGAGAAGGAATTAAATTTATTGACAACTTCATGACTCTCTTCGCATGTGATGTGATTTTTACTCTCTCATATTTAGTTATACGGCATTTGTTGAACTTGCTGCTTTAAATCTTTGCCGTGGTAAAGTCTAAAATTCTTGAGAAGATTTTTAGATAGTCGTTTGACTTTCAAAAATCTGCGTTGCTTTGACAGCTATAAATATTTGTTGGAAGTAGAACCTTCGAGAAAAGTCCGTCATTTTTGAAGTGATGGATGGCTTTATTCAATAACTACTGACCACATATAAAAAATAGGTCACGCAAAAATTTAGTAAGTCTGTTAAACTTCGCATTATTATTCCATTCCAAGCTTTTCAGGCCTGTGAGTTTTAATCTAGTATTGACTGCTTGTTCTCCGTTACTCCTCTACCCTGTCCAATATTTCATCAGTGGTCATACTATGAAGACATCTCGAATATTTAACAACAGTTATGCTCAAAAAATCTGCATCGACCATTAAAGTTTTGGTGATTCTTGATTTTCCAACTCCTTTGCTTCATTTATTTAATTCGCTTAACACTTTGCAACACGCTGCAATATTCAATGGCGCAAAATGTACAAAAGTCAAGCTGCTGTTCGTTCTTTATTTGACGCATCCTGCCACCAAAACGTGCATATATTTACAGATTCATCAGTAAAAAAAAACACACACACACACATATGTACAGCAAACGCGATTCGTCTTGCATTCACGTTGTGCCGCGAATGATTACTGTGATGAATGTTTGCGATATTCGCCGCTTTTGCCGCCTCCCAATTCCCACTGCTATGTTATATTGCATGGAATAATTTCTTGCTCACTGTTTTCTTGCTCTGCTATGGTTCAGTGTTTTTGCGCACATACTACTTGTGTCAGCATTCCATGGAGAATTGAATTATTCGTGCTCCAATGCCTGCGGAGCACATACAGACACGTCCAAATATACACACATGCTGT